>NC_083317.1:113952242-114252242 GCF_963455315.2 Globicephala melas | reverse complement strand
GGCTTTGGATACTTCTCCCTTCCCATAATTGATGTGTTAGCTGTTCATGGGTGAAAGTACATACAGTACATCTTAGTAACATCTGTTTCAAGTTAGGGTTAATTGATTTCCATTTGTTTGTGTGTGTGTGTGTGTCTCTCTCCCCCACCTTTTTTTCCCTGAAATATATTAGAAGATACAGATCAGGGAAAAAAAGTGTATTTGCAGACAAGATTTTCAATTTCTATGCATGCTTTAAAAGAGAAATATACAATAAATAAGAAACTTTCTGGAATTTTTCACTATACCATTACTCAATTGTGAAAATTTTCTCTGAAATCATAACTGAGACTTAGTGAGTGATTAGTATGCTCTAGTCACTCTGTTAAGTACTTTACACTCATTATCTTTATTAATCACAACAACAACAACCTCATAGGGTCAGCTTTTTTCATAGACGTGATTTTTGAATGTGAAAATAACTTGCCTAAGGGCAAAACTCTAGCCAAAAGAGCAGCCAGGATTCTCACATAAGTGGTTGAAAGTGGTTGATACCAAAGCCTTCCTTGTATAATTGTACTAATGAATTATAAAATGCCATAGTGACCAAGCTATGGCCTTGATAGTGTTGTGTGCGGCGTCTTACACGAGGTACTTACAGATTTAGAGAAAACTTACAAAACTAGCTGGCACAGTCCAAAGGCCGTCTCACAATATTTGACAACTTACTGGGACTGAATTTTTATTCCAGTAGTCTACGTGACTCTTCACAAGTCTCTAAATCTCTCAGAATCTGGGTGTCCTAAGGTAAATTGGTTCTACCTGGCTGACGTATCCAGTAGGATTGTTACAAAGGTCCAGGGAGTTAATCTGTATTGAAAAGTTTTGCATACTCTGAAGGATAATTTTGCAAAGTGTTAAGTCAAAAATTTGCTTTCCAGAAATGGTAACAGATGTTCTGAGTGGAAATGGTTCCCGGGCAAATTAGTTTGGGAAACTCTGCATACTGTGGTAAATATCCCCTGTGTAGAGGACATGTGTTGTCTTATTTAGAATCTCCGCCAATTCTTTTCTGGTCATGAGACCTATGCTATTGGGGCATTTCTCCCTCCTCCCAGTACATGGTGCTGGTGGAGTTGCTATTCACCCAGGGAAAACAGCAGGACACACAACCTTCATTTTTAGCCTCTGCAAGAATTGTGGCATAGCAAGGTCTAAGGATATGAACCCAGAGCTGCTGGCAGCCATGCCGTGCATGGTAGAATCAACCTGCAGTATAGACAACACCATCCAACTGCCTTTTAAGCTACTTCAGTTTGGAATTCTGCTTAATATACTGTTCATAGAAATTCACTATGAGAAATACTAGAAAATACTAGCAGATTTCAATGAAACATGGTTTGAAAAACATATGAAATGGATTTCTCTTTATTAATTTAAGTCATAGTCACCAAGGAGCCATAAAAAATGCCACTTATATACTAATAAATTGTGAAACTAAATAGGAGAATTATTAGGCTGGAATTGCTTGCAGTGATGTTGAAGAGAGAAACTAAGCATTAATAAAGAAATTGACAAAGTACTTTAGAATATTCCTTTTAATTTTGATATTCTGAGGACTTTTTCCGCAAAATGCTCTAGCCAAGAGTTCTTTTTTTTTTTCCGTACGCGGGCCTCTCACTGTTGTGGCCTCTCCCGTTGCGGAGCACAGGCTCCGGATGTGCAGGCTCAGCGGCCATGGCTCATGGGCCCAGCCGCTCCACGGCATGTGGGATCTTCCCGGGGGCACAAACCCGCGTCCCCTGCATCGGCAGGCGGACTCTCAACCACTGCGCCACCAGGGAAGCCCAAGAGTTCTTTTTTTTTGATTCTCATGGCAATATTCTCAGCAGATCATTGATATATGACTACCAATGGCATTTTCTGTATATTCAGGGCCTAATAAAATGGTCAGAACTGTGTAAATCCCCTAAAAATCTATAGTGTTGTTGGTACATTTTTCAGCCATCACATCATGATGATTTTGTTGTCTCAATATGATAATGGATCAAAATGTTTCAGATTCACTTTATAATAATCTATTGGGCAAAAACAAACAAAGAGAGAGAAAGGAAGTTTTCAAAATGTAAATGATGTTCTAAAGGTAAGGCCATAGCAGCTTAACTCTGTGACGATGTAATCTTAAATGTTAAAATATTTTCAAAAATGTAGATATTTGGAATTATGGAGCTTTAGCCTAAGCCTAACTTGGGCTTCATCTACTATCCTAAGTATCAAATTATAGACCTTAATTGGCTGAATCTGCACAGTCAGTAAAAAAATATTGAATTAAATGGCATCTTTTGGTGTGAAATCATAACCCCACTTTCAGGAGAAGCCATGAGTCTCCAAAAACTGTGACGTGTCTGTTAGCATGTTTTCAATAAGTAACAGAGCGTGCTATTTAAAGTGGCTTAAAACATAAGACAACTTATTAACGCACAAAGATTTTATCATTGACCCAGGATCTGTCCATCTTTTCTTTCTAATTCCTTAGCTTTGCCTTCAGGCTTATCTCTTCCACATAACCGCAGGTTGGCTACAGTAGCTGTAAATATTGCATCGTCACCCAGAAAGACTACAAAAGTCCATATATTTTCTTTGGGCCTCTTAGTAATGAAAATAACAATTTTCCTAGTTGCTTCCAACAGACCTTCCCTTGGCTTGAATTGCATCATGTGACCATTTCCATTCTATTACTGGAAAGATGAATAGTTGTCTTAAACTAACCAATATTTACCTTCCTATGATAGAGAGAATGGTCTCCTGATATCTCAAAAAGAAAAAAAAAAGTCATGCTTCTGTGTGAGCATGGAAGGATTGAGGAGAGGGACAGCAGTGTTTACCACAAATCCCTTGAAAATAAAATTTTCTAGTACACAATTTAAAAAAGAAAAGAACAATTAAAAAGAAGAAAATGTTGGGCTTCCCTGGTGGCGCAGTGGTTGAGAGTCCACCTGCCGATGCAGGGGACGCGGGTTTGTGCCCTGGTCTGGGAGGATCCCACATGCCGCGGAGCGGCTGGGCTCGTGAGCCATGGCCGCTGAACCTGCACGTCCGGAGCCTGTGCTCTGCAACGGGAGAGGCCGCAGCAGTGAGAGGCCTGCGTACCGCAAAAAAAAAAAAAAAAAGAAGAAGAAAATGTAAATTTAAAATAATCTGAGGAAAATTAAAATAAAATAGATATTACTTTTAAAATTGTCAATAAATAAATAATAGTGCATTTTATATTGTGATTGGAAATTATGTTCAGAGAAAACTAGTGGAACTAAAAATCAAAAGGAAAAACTTACTTGAAAAAATAGCCTCCCACAACTAAATTAGGGCAAAAGAGAGCTATATAAATTATTACAATTTTGTTAACATTCTTTTATCCTTCTCTATGAAATGTCTCCAATTGGCATCTAGACAATATACTTAATCAGATTCACAGATTGAAGTTTTCTACTACAATTAATTTGACTGCTTTATAAGTAGATTTTTTAATGTATGTGTACATATACTCTTTTTTTAAGAACTGATACTGGTTCTGTAGAAGGAGAGAAGCAGAGCTCAACCTAGATTGCTATTGTTTACAAAAACATTCTCTACAAGATGGTTTTTATATACACCTGTGAAATAGTTATCTGTCTGTAAATGAATGTGTTGGCACTCTGCCCCACAGAATTTAACAAATTTGAAATGTAAGTGTAGAAATTAACCCTTCCTAATCCCTTTCATTAAATCAGATGTTTCTATCATCTGACAAAAAAATGTTTGATAGGGGCTCTAATTATGCTTCCCCATCCTCCCACTAGAGCCTATATTTTGGGGGCAGAAGTTAAAAACGAGTGCTTCCTTTCAGATGTTAGAACACCAGCCAAGCACTTCAGAGAGTAACTCACCCCAAAGGTGAGGATGTGGTTTACTGTGAGCAGAGGCATCAAAGCAGGCCTTGTGTTGCTTGCTCTCTTCTGAATGCTGCCTCCCTCTGCCACTTGAGCTATACAGTCTTGCCTCCAGGATAGAAAGCACTCTGCTTTCCAGAGCTTCCTCTACCATTACACATGGGCACATTTTCAAATGACCTTACAGCTTCTGGGCCTTGTATAAATTTCCTATTGCTTCAGACTGTCTTTCGTCAGCTTTATTGTTATCTAAGTGTCAGGACTAAGGAGATACAGATACCCATGGTGTAACTGAAAAGAAGAGTAATCCACACATTCTTTCACTATTCGTTTAATAAGCATTTATTACCTGCCAGGAACTGTGGATAAAGATACCAAACTTATCCCTACACTCAAAGACTGGTCCCTACACGCAAGGAGCTTTCAGCTAGGATGGAAAAAGATATTCCATGAAAATGGAAATCAAAAGAAAGCTGGAGTAGGAATAATAATAGCAGAGAAGATAGACCTTAAAATAAAGACTATTACAAGAGACAAGGAAGGACACTACATAATGATCAAGGGATCAATCCAAGAAGATATTACAATTGTAAATATTTATGCACCCAACATAGGAGCACCTCAATACATGAGGCAAATGCTAATAGCCATGAAAGTGGAAATCAACAGTAACACAATAATAGTGCGGGACTTTAACACCCCACTTACACCAATGGACAGATCATCCAGACAGAAAATAAACAGGGAAACACAAGCTTTAAATGACACAATAGACCAAATAGGCTTAATGGATATTTATAGGACATTCCACCCGAAAGGGGCAGAATACACTTTCTTCTCAAGTGCTCACAGAACATTCTCCAGGATAGATCACATCTTGGGTCACAAATCAAGCCTCAATAAATTTAAGAAAATTGAAATTGTATCAAGCATCTTTTCTGACCACAGTGCTATGAGATTAGAAATCAATTACAGGAAAACAAATTGCAAAACAATACAAACACATGCAGGCTAAAGAATACGCTACTAAATAACCAAGAGATCACTGAAGAAATCAAACAGGAAATCAAAAAATACCTAGAAACAAATGACAACGAAAACACGACAACCCAAAATCTATGGAATGCAGCAAAAGCAGTTCTAAGAGGGAAGTTTATAGCAATACAATCCTACCTCAAGAAACAAGAAAAATCTCAAATAAACCACCAACCTTACACAGAGAGAAGAATAAACAAAACACAAAGTTAGTAGAAGGAAAGAAAGCATAGAGATCAGAGCAGAAATAAATGAAACAGAAACAAAGAAAATAATAGCAAAGATCAACAAAACTAAAACCAGGTTCTCTGAGAAGATAAACAAAATTGATAAACCTTTAGCCAGACTCATCAAGAAAGAAAGGGAGAGGACTCAAATCAATAAAATTAGAAATGAAAAAAGAGAAGTTACAACTGACACCACAGAAATACAAAGGATCATAAGAGACTACTTCAAGCAACTATATGCCAATGAAATGGACAACCTGGAAGAAATGGGCAAATTCTTAGAAAAGCACAACCTTCCAAGACTGAACCAGGAGGAAATAGAAAATATGATCAGACCAATCACAAGCAATGAAATTGAAACTGTGATTAAAAATCTTCCAACAAACAAAAGTCCAGGACCAGATGGCTTCACAGATGAATTCTATCACACATTTAGAGAAGAACTAACACCTATCCTTCTCAAACTCTTCCAAAAAATTGCAGAGGGAGGAACACTCCCAAACTTGATCAACAAGGCCACCAACACCCTGATACCAAAACCAGACAAAGATATCACAAAAAAGTAAAATTACAGGCCAATATCACTGATGAACATAGATGCAAAAATCCTCAACAAAATACTAGCAAACCTAATCCAACAACACATTAAAAGGATCATACACCATGATCAAGTGGGATTTATACTAGGGATGCAAGGATTCTTCAATATATGCAAATCAATCAATGTGATACACCATATTAACAAATTGAAGAATAAAAACCATATGATTATCTCAATAGATTCAGAAAAAGCTTTTGACAAAATTCAACACCCACTTACAATAAAAACTCCAGAAAATGGGCACAGAGGGAAACTACTTCAACATCATAATGGCCATATATGACAAACCCACAGTAAACATTATTCTCAATGGTGAAAAACTGAAAGCATTTCCTCTAAAATCAGGAGCAAGACAAGGGGGTCCACTCTTGCCACCATTATTCAACATAGTCTTGGAAGTTCTAGCCATGGCAATTAGAGAAGAAAAAGAAATAAAAGGAATCCAAATTGGAAAAGAAGTAAAACTGTCACTGTTTGCAGATGACATTATACTATACATAGAAAGTCCTATAGATGCCAGCAAAAAACTGCTAGAGCTAATCAATGAATTTAATAAAGTTGCAGGATACAAAATTAATACACAGAAATCTCTTGCATACCTATACACTAACAATGAAAGATCAGAAAGAGAAATTAAGGAAACAATCCCATTTACCATTACAACAAAAAGAATAAAATACCTAGGAATAAACTTACCTAAGGAGGCAAAAGACCAGGACACAGAAAACTATAAGCCACTGATGAAAGAAATCAAAGACAACACTAACAGATGGAGAGATATACCATGTTCTTGGTTTGGAAGAATCAATATTGTGAAAAAGACTCTATTACCCAAAGCAATCTACAGAGTCAATGCAATCCCTATCAAATTACCAATGGAATTTTTCACAGAACTAGAACAAAATATTTTACAATTTGTATGGAAACACAAAAAAACCCAAATAGCGAAAGCTATCTTGAAAAGGAAAAACAGAACTGGAGGAATCAGGCTCCCTGGCTTCAGATTATACTACAAAGGTACAGTAATCAAGATAGTATGGTACTGGCACAAAAACAGAAACATAGATCAATGGAGCAGGTTAGAAAGGCCAGAGATAAACCCATGCACTTATGGTCACGTAATATATGACAAAGGAGGCAAGAATATACAATGGAGAAAAGACGGTCTTTTCAATAAGTGGTGCTGGGAAAACTGGACAGCTACATTATAAAAGAATGAAATTAGAACACTCCCTAACACCATACACAATAATAAACTCAAAATGAATTAAAGACCTGAATTTAAGGCACTATAAAACTTAGAGGAAAACATAGGCAGAACACACTTTGACAAAAATTGCAGCAAGATCCTTTGTTGACCCACCTCCTAGGGTAATGAAAATAAAAACAAAAATAAACAAATGGGACCTAATGAAACTTAAAAGCTTTTGTGCAGCAAAGGAAACCATAAACAAGGCAAAAAGACAACCCTCAGAATGGGGGAAAATATTTTCAAATGAAGCAACTGATAACGGATTAGTCTCCAATATATACAAGCAGCTCATGCAGCTCAATATCAAAAAAACAAACAACCCAATCCAAAAATGGGCAGAAGACCTAAATAGACATTTCTCCAAAGAAGACATGCAGATGGCCAACAAACACATGAAAAGATGCTCAACATCACTAATTATTAGAGTAATGCAAATCAAAACTACAATGAGCTATCATCTCACACTGGTCAGAATAGCCATTATCAAAATATGTACAAACAATAAATGCTGGAAAGGGTGTGGAGAAAAGGGAAGCCTCATGCACTGTTGGGGGGAGCGTAAATTGATACAGCCACTATGGAGAACAGTATAGAGGTTCCTTAAAAACTAAACATAGAACTACGATATGATCCAGCAATCCCACTACTGGGCATATACCCAGAGAAAACCATAATTCAAAAAGACACATGCACCCTATTGTTCATAGCAGCACCATTTACAATAGCCAGGACATGGAAGCAACCTAAATGTCCATCAACAGAGGAATGGATAAAGAAGGTCTGGTACATATATACAATGGCATATTGGCCATAAAAAGGAATGAATTGGGTCATTTGTAGAGATGTGGTTGGACCTAGAGAGTGTCATACAGAGTGAAGTAAGTCAGAAAGAGCAAAATAAATATTGTATATTAACACATATATGTGGAATCTAGAAAAATGGTATAGATGATCCTATTTGCCAAGCAGAAATAGAGACACAGACGTAGAGAACAAACGTATGGATACCAAGGGGGTAGGAGGGGAGAGTGGGAGAAATTGGGAGATTGGGATTGACACATATACACTATTGATACTATGTATAAAATAGATAGCTAATGAGAACATACTGTATAGCACAGGGAACTCTACTTAATATACTGTGGTGAACTGAATGGGAAGAAAGTCCAAAAGGGAGGGGATATATGTATATGTATGGCTAATTCATTTTACTGTACAGTAGAAACTAACACAACATTGTGAAGTAACTATACTCCCCCCAAAATTAATTAAAAATAAAATAAAAAAGCTTTCAGCTAGAGAGAAAGAGATAAAATGATAAAAATTAATAAGTTCAGGAAGATTAAGAAGTGACAGGAAAGATGTACAATGTACGAGTAGGCTACCAAGGAGGAACACTTCCTGAGGGATTCAGAAAAAAAAAATGTGGAGGGATGATCTTTTGTTCGTATAAACAGATTCACTCTGTTCCACCATTACAAAATGAATGCATTCTCATAGCAAGTGGGTAACTCCATGTCTCCAAATAATCACCAAGTAGACTTAATGCTGGATTTACCCAGTCCTGCTTGGTGGCATAGGTTTAAATTTCACCTTCTCTCAAAACAATATTTGTAGTCACTAATTTTACAATATGTTCTTCTGAAAGATGATGAAGTATGGCAATCATTATTAATGAAAATATTCACCGTCGTTATTTGTTTAACAAAGAGAGACAGCAACCTAAGCTTAAGCTCAGTACGTGCATGAGATTGCCCACTGGGATCCTTAAAATCTTACAAGAAATAGACTTGGAATCTGTACACCGTGTCACCAGGCAATGAATTGAAAGGTATGTTGTTTAGGTTCTGTTTACTCTGCAGGCACTTTTTTGACTCACTGCTAGAAGTAACTATAAAAACTCCTCATGGGCTTCCCTGGTGGCGCAGTGGTTGAGAGTCCGCCTGCCGATGCAGGGGACGCGGGTTCGTGCCCCGGTCCGGGAGGATCCCACGTGCCGCAGAGCGACTGGGCCTGTGAGCCATGGCCGCTGGGCCTGCGCGTCTGGAGCCTGTGCTCCGCAACGGGGGAGGCCACAGCAGTGAGAGGCCCGCGTACTGCAAAAAAAAAAAAAAAAAAAAAACTCCTCATGAGCTAAGATAGTTTAAGTTGTCAACTTCACAAAAGAGGCCATAATCCATGGATCATTGACCAGACAGTGAGAGGTAGCCTGTCATATCAAAGCTTAGTAATATTGTTGATTGTAGCTTGGTAAACTGGAGGATGAGCTAAAAATCCTTCAGTATTCTCCAAGGGGCTTCTCAACTGGAAAGAGCAATTCAGTCAGTAACTCAATATTTATCCCAGGTTCTCACAAATACTTTCCAGCACTGTGCTTGTCTAGACTAAAAACTCAATTAGTTCTTTCAGGCCCCCAAACTTCCAAGCCTTCAGCTCTAAAATGTCCAGTCTCAGTCACTGCCAGGCACAAATAATGTGATTAATCCTACCTAACTGAAGGTCTTTGCTGCTTCTGCTTTTTCTGCAAACTTCCATAGACTCATCAGCAGGGACTTGAATGACATAATATTTTTCCACATTGATATCTCTCATTCGTACTTGTGACAGCTGAAGGGGAAGAAGAATTCACATAATGCCAAGAGATGAATGACCTCATAAACAACGCCTGGGACTTTGACTTACCTATCTCCTAGTGTAGATTCTAAAAGGGATGATCATGAGAGAATATGCTTCAAGTGAGAGGGTTCTAGGAAGACCTACATAAGTCACAGTGGCCAAGTCAATATGGAGTTCAATTTACTATTTAAGGAATAGCACCCTGGAGGATTAAGGACTTGCCCATTTCTTAGCCATCCATCACATAACCAAGAATCATGTGGTGTTCCTGGTATAAGTTTGACCCTAAAAGAAAAAAATACCTTGCAGAATACTCCAATTAGATTCCTTTAACCCTTGAACCACTCAGTCACCCAGAACCTTTGTATTCATTCAAGACTGACTAAATAATTTGGGGGGTTCAGTGAAAAATGAAAATGCAGGGTCCTTTCTTCAAAAAGTATTGAGAGGGCTTCCCTGGTGGCTTAGTGATTAAGAATCTGCCTGCCAGTGCAGGGGACACAGGTTCAAGCCCTGGTCCAGGAAGATCCCACATGCCGCAGAGCAAGTAAGCCCGTGCGTCACAACTACTGAGCCTGTGCTCTAGAGCCCGCAAGCCACAACTACTGAGCCCACATGGCACAACTACTGAAGCCTGAGTGCCTAGAGCCCATGCTCTGCAACAAGAGAAGCCACCACAGTGAGAAGCCCACGCACCGCAATGAAGAGTAGCCCCTGCTCCCCGCGACTAGAGAAAGCCCACGCGCAGCAACGAAGACTCAAAGCAGCCAATAAATAAATAAAAATAAAAACAAAAAAAAAGTATTGAGGGCTTCCCTGGTGGCGCAGTGGTTGAGAGTCCGCCTGCCGATGCAGGGGACACGGGTTCGTGCCCCGGTCCGGGAAGATCCCACATGCCGCGGAGTGGCTGGGCCCGTGAGCCTGGCCGCTGAGCCTGTGCGTCCGGAGCCTGTGCTCCACAATGGGAGAGGCCACAAGAGTGAGAGGCCCGCATACCGCAAAAAAAAAAAAAAAAAGTATTGAGAAATGGAAGATGGTGACAGCAGAGAGTTAAAGCAACAGTGGGTCCTTCTCAGTCCTGCACTTAGGAAGTCAGCCTCATAGTCACTGCCCACGAGGCATTATGCATGATACAGAGGACAGAAATAGGAATAAGAAATAATTTTGCCTTCAAGGAGCTTACAGTCTAGTAGGGGAGATAAGACATTTACAAAAATCCATAAGTCAAGGATGGATAATTACATTAAAAATATTCAATAGTCAGGTTAGAAGAAGGAATGGAGGAGCAGGTCTGCTTTTGCTACCTGGGAAGGGTGTTCCACCTAGGTACAATTCCCTCTCTCATGTTACTCAATGGTCACACTTGTTTTCTTCAGAAAGTTCTTCAATGCATATGAAAATTCTGTTCCTTCTGACTGAACAGATTTCCATCTAATCTTTACTTAGCTAATCCTGCCTGTACTTTGGATCTCACAGTATTACTAACTGAGAGATCCCCAAATTTAAATTGGGTCTCTGATTTGTTCTCATGGCTCTCTGGATCTTTCCCTGCAAGTGTATTTTTTTTAATAAACATTTAGTTTTATATTTAATTTGGTGACTTTTGTTTCATTTACTGTAAGCTCTATAAGTGCAGGGACAATTCTTCAGTTCACTGCCATCTCTCCACTTCCTAGCTTGCGGCCAGGGACATGGTGACACTTAGAAGGGATCTGTTAAGTAAATACCTATTAAATATAAATCCTGACAGAGGTGAGTGTAGGGGATAGGAAGCTGAGAGGGAGATAACGTAAATAAAAACGTTGAACAAACCTACAACTTATAACTGGAAAATAATAAAGTGGGTTTTGATTTGTGGTAGGAAATAGAAGGAATCAAAGTGCTTGAGGAGATGAATGGGATCATGTTGTAGAAATGCATGAGACCCTAACTGAGGAGTTTATATGTAAGAGTAGAAAATGGGGAAGGGCTAAAGGTTATTGTTGGATTTTTTTTAACCCAATAACTCTTTTTTTAAGGAGAATATAAGAAAATTCAAAATAGAGTAGTATTTTAACAAAAGTGCTTCTAAGCAAGTTAAGGGTTTTTTTTGAATTGTTGATTGTCTAAAGAGCAGATTTAAAGAAAGTTAAGGCATGAATTTGAACAAAGGGAAAGGATTTGAGGAGGATACATGGAAACAAATATGAAGGCAAGAAAAAACACAACATTTTGTTAACAGAGTGATTGAATTTAGTCATTTAACTTATCAATCTTGGGAAACACTTTCTAAATCATCCATTCTCCTTTTTTCTAATCCCTTGTTGAATTAATAGAGAAACTATTAACTACAGTACATTTGCCTAAAATAAGGAACTTAAGTTGAGAAACATGTGTAAATTCAGTCTACACTAACCACATACAGAGTTTCATTTTCAGTCATTTTAACTTACAGAACTACAGAGAGACTGAATCTTCAACACTGTTACTTTTCTCAGAGTGATTCTTAAATGGATTGTGAAAAAAAATGCCATCCACTAGAATTCATATTATTCAGAAGCATCTGAAGATGTTCTGAAATTTAAGTGTTAAAGTGAAAAAAAAATCTTCCCCCCAAATTCAGGACCTAACAAAAAAAATTACTAAATAAAATGTATCCATCCTTGGAAAAGACTTTTTATGTAAATTAGATTATGAAACAGAAACCAAATAAACCATTTATAGCATACACAAAGAATGTTGCCTATTCAATCAGTATTTATCAAACATGTTTATTAAAGTGCTTTTAAATGTTGACATAAGGCAAAAGTGCAACCACATACCTGTAGTAAAAGAAAACAAAACGCTAGATTAAAGTAGAAGAGAAGCTATATCTCTGCACTCTCCATGATAGGCTGGTCATGGCACATTTTGACATATTGCTCCTGAACATGGCTTGTGAAGTTGGATGATAGTGAAAGAATTGTTGAAATTTAATGATTGCAACACATGCTTTAAAACTCAAGGCTTCTATTACTAGGTTTATGACTCAGATGTCATTCCTAATAGGGTTATTTTTTGTTGCTGTTCAGCTTTTAAACTCCTACTAGTTAATCTATGAAGATGAATCATAGCCTGCTTTGTTCTTTCATCCATTTTGAGACTTTTTTTTTCAAACGACCCAAATTATTAAGCAAGCCAATGAATATTAGTAATTATTCACTCATGATTTCAACGTGCATTCATTGTCTATAATGTACGAGGAACTGTGCCAAGTGCGGATGATACAAAGAATAATAAGATAATATACCCCCAAAATAGTAATTTTCAGTGCTCTACCTTTTACTTTGTTAATTGTCCAGGAGAATACTGAACACACGTATGGTTGGTCTCAGTATGTAAAGTAACAGTGATACAAAACTATTTTGTTTCTCACACCAAAAAGTTCATAGATTCTATTCCTGAGGTTTGAATAAAGCAAAATATGCACCACAGATAACGTAAACAATATTCCTGGATATCTTTTCATGGCTCTAGAGGGGAAAGATTGGCTTTGCTGCAAGCTAGTGAGGAGAGAGATGAAGAATAAACCTCCTTCTGCAAAGAGATTCTCTGTCTGTCTTAGTAATTGCCTTGCATTCACTTTTTTATATGTAATTTTTGTTATTTATATAAAAAATCATTGTAAAATGTTCCTAAATTTCCCTCTCGTTTTCTTTTTTTTTTTTCTCTTATAAATCTCCCTCATTTTCTGATAAAAGCATTGAGGCACAGAAAGTATACGGTCTGTTTGACCTTAGAATAATTATTCATGGTTAGGTAAAGGAGAAAGTCCATTGCAAGGGATTTCATTGTGTGCGATGAAATTTTAGCTGGCACAAACAACAGTACCATCAAACTGTAGACAAGGGTGAGACAATTTAGTTTTTGACTGCCTAGTCCATGGTTTGACTACTGTTTCCCACATCTTGAAGAAGCACACAGGGTTTTTAAGCAGTAATGTTAGCAGCTTCCCTGACTTGATAAAAAATTGTGGAAGAAAAACAAAATCAAGTGAAACAAAGCAATATTTATCAATATAAATCAAAATGAAAGTTAGCTCTCTTTTCATTTTCTGTTGTTTCATGGGCATATTCATATTTATTTCGCCTTCACAAGTTATGTCAGAAGTTGAAGAAGCTCAGGCCCCACTTTGTACTTATGTTGATGTTATAAATAGGTGGAAGAGACAAAACTCTGCTCTGTAATCCAAAAAGTTGCCAACATCAAATATGCCTGTGTGATATCGGGATGTCCCTCAAAAATCTTAAGCGTTTACATACTGCTTAAATTTTCTGTTACTTTAAGGACTTGGTTTGGGGGGGATTTCTGTTTGTTTTGATTGTTTTGGTTATGTTTTTTGCTTTTGTTTTTGTTTTGCTTTTAGCTCTTCATCTATAGAGTGAGTCACAACTTCCTAAGAGAAGAAGATTAAATTGTTAACGTTTAAAAAGAACACTAAAGTTAAGTACCCTGCTCACCTCCATGGAAGTCTTAACAGTGTGGTAAACAGGGAATGGATTAGGGGAAGGTCAGAAATGCATAAGGACATGCTATGAATGTCACATTGTGAGACTGTTGCAAAAATGAACCCTTCCTGCATAGGCTAACCTGAGACATTGCAAGGTTGCTGAAAATGCCCCCAAAGAAAGCAAAGATGTCAAACATGCAGTGAACAAGAGCTGAGTCTGTAGAGGCTGGGGGGTTGGACCTGAGTGCTAGTATTGATTCAGCTGTAACCATCTAGAACACAGATTTTCAAAATGGAGCAAGTATTCCTGGATAAACATTTTAGCATAGACTGCTGGGCCTCATCTACAGAGTCTCTTATTCAGCAGGTCTGGTGAGTCCCAAGAATTTCTAATGGATCTTCCAGTGATGCCAGTGCTTCTGACGAGACCATTGAAAGAGGGGTATGAATGAAATCCAGGACCACATAAGGAAAGTAAACGTGAGAAGCTACCACAATAGAAAGTGACAGAGCTTGCAAGAGACAGAGAGATGTGCTGTCTGGAGCATTCAATTTGGAAAGAAAATAACAACAATGACAACAGTAGTAGTAGTAGTAAAACTAAGAAGCTCACACGTCACAATGAAGATCCCGCATGCCGCAACTAAGACCCAGCACAGCCTAAATTAATAAATAAAATTTTTTTTTTAAAGATACATGATGTTTAAAAAAAAAAAGCTGTTCTAGCTAAAACTAAAAGAATATAAACCTGATTCATCCTGTTTGTTTCTTGAACTTAAAGATCTCTTAGCGTCCTTCAGTATAATATTGAGATTGTAAATACTCCAAATACAAACTCGATTATGACTTTATTAAATTTAGTCTCTATATTTTGTTAGCAGAAAACTGAAGTTCGTGGAGAAAACTAGAAAATGGTAATGGGAAAACCACAGTGAAACATCTCAAGACATAGTATTTAAAAATAATTACATGCACTTAGGAATTTATAGGTAGGCTGCCACCTGCTAATGGAAGCTCAGGAACAACTAATAAATGTCTTGGGCAATGAGTACCTTACTGTAATTTGTCTCAGATGGCCAGGATGCAAGGAAAACATAACCAACATTTATTGGGTGGCTGCTTTGTTCCATGATCCCTTCTAGATACTCTTTGGATGCTTTTCTCATATATCCTTACAACCACTCGGTAAGGTGGTATCATTTAATCATTTTACAGCTGAGAAATCTGAGACTCAGAAAAATTAGGAAATTTGCCCGATGTCACATAAGGTCTGTCTTACTCTCATGGCCATTTTGTGTTTTATTTTATCACTGGCTTCCTCTCAGCTGGAGAATTGAGAAGTTTGTCTCTACATTAAACCCCTCCCTGGTTGTACTTTCCTTTCTGAAAGTAAAATTACCAAATTCCCCTTTTTCTTACAGTCAAATACCACAGTCACTAACGTCCTAGAAAACAGACTATCTGTTCAGTTATTTCACCAAAATACTCTGGAGAAAGTGAGGTAAAATGCAAAGAGCAGAAGTTTTAGGGGCCAACTAACTTCGATTTAAACCCTGGTTTTCTTACTTTTGTCATTCTGCTTTTCTGGGTAACACACCAGGGTGAGGTAAATTATATTTAATTTATATGAGAATCAGACCAATGGGACACAACTAAGAATTAAATGACAGAAACATAATTCCTGCCATAATGCAGATGTTACAGAACTATTAATTTCTTCTACTTTTCTCTGAGGAATGTTATAAGCCAAAACACTAAGCAAATGTTTTTACTACTTGTTACAGACTCTCTTGTTTTTCTCAGCAGCCCCTTATCTTAACTCTTTTACTTTTGTTTCCTGTACCACTGGACTCTTCCGCTTTGCAAGGCTGCTAATCTTTTACTGAGCAAAAAATGCCTTTTGTCTCATTACCTCCTTAGGAAATACATACTCACAAAGATCCTAACATTCTCTGGGTAAAAATGCTGTCTGAATGCAAACTTTAAGCAGCCTGAATTGCACATACATAATTATACTCCATAATTTAGTTTTTTATGTTTATATTCTTTTGAAATTAGTTCCTGATTATAAAAATAAATCAGCTAATTGTAGAAAATACTAAAAATACAGACATTTATTTTAAAAAGAAAACATCCTCCAAAATCCTGCAATCCAAGGGAAAAAACCTACATTATTAATATTCTCAAATATTTTCTTACAGACTTGCACTGTGTGTGTTTATAAATGGGATTTTATGGCTTCTTTCACTTAAATTTTACCACTTAAATTATTTCACTTAAATTATATATATTCTTTTTCCTTTGCCATTATAAGATGATTTAATAACATAGTTTTTAAGGGTTGCATGTTTCATTTTATAGCTATCCCAGTCTTTTTTGTTTGTTTATAACCCCCCTACGAAAGGAGCCAAAATAAAAATTTCTCTTCAAATTACCATTGCTTGAAAAGTGGGACTAATGAGAGAAGACAAGGTATAACGAATGTTAATCTTATAATGGTTTACTTAATAATTTGCAGAAAGTGTAGAGTGTACAGCTGGGATTTGGCAACAGAATAATTAATTATAATATCAAAATTTCAGTATCAATGAGGGACTCAGGTATGATTTTATAATTTCATGTTATATATTGCTATTATGGAAGTGTTCATAATATTTTGAATTGACATACCATTTTTGTGATTGTTTAGAAAGCATTTTCTATAAATATCTGTTGAAACAAATGAGAATAAAAATGACTTTGTTATCTTTATATTTCTATGATATAAAGAGTATTTTTCAAGAAGGGAAATACTGGCTCCTAATCTTATGCAAAATGCATATGGTAGATGGATAGGGGTTTATATACTCACTAAAAGAAGAAAATTTCAGGTTTTTAGATTGTAGTTATTTTATTTCATATTCAAATTGCTCCATCTACTCTTAATCACACCTGCTATATGAATCCAGGCAATTTTTTCATTTGGTGACTCTTAAGTTTTCTAATCTGCAAAATGAAGGCAATTGAACTAGAAAATTTCTAAGGTTCATAACAGCCCTAAAGTCATGAATTTCAGTATTCTAAAAGGTTAACTAGCATGTTTTTTTAAGAAAATCAAAACCTAATCAAATCATATTAGTTGCCTTATTTCTGAGAATGGGAAAGAATGTACTTAAAAAGCTTTATTCATTTTTTTGAGACATACTATTATGTAACAGTTGTATTAAAACATTAGAAATTAGAAAATTGCATCAAATTTCATGATTAATTATAGCCACTGATTATATAGAACTATATTGTGGGTGTTTCCATACTTCTTTATAATGATCATTATTAAATATTTGAGTTCTAACAAAAAGGTGTATAAAGAGTATAAATCCAACTGGCCAGTGACCAAAGTCTAATTAAATAGACTAACAGTCTAACACACTGTTGTACAAACATGTGTAGGCACCAAACATGCATCAAAAAAAAAAAAAAAAGAAAAGGAGAGAGAAAACCTGCTTAATTAAAAAAAAAATCCTATTATCAGAGTACTATTAGTTTTGACAAGACAGCCATTTCAGTAAGGGATAATGAATGAAAATATTCCTTTATCCTGTAAGATAAAGGATTACATAAGAAAGGATGCATTATTCAGAATTTCAATAGTTTAAAATATTTGATAGTATAGATTATTTTGGTTGGCCCAATAAATACATTCCATCAAAAGTTATTTTTCAGGAGTGTTTTAGAAGTTAGTCTTATCATATGAAAGCACATTATAATGTGCATTCTTGTTAGCAGTGCCTCTTTGGCTTCTTTTTGACCGTTTTACCCAAATCAATTTTCACATCCTTTAGTTATATCTAAACAATGCCAATATATTTGGTCACAACCTAGGAGAAAAGTGGTCAGAGGTTTTGTTGGGATCCTGTAGATGAGGACGTCACTTACTGCTTCCATTTGTCACATATGCACACAGCTGGGGCCTGGGGGCGTGGTCAGAGTGGCCACAGAGATCACCAGAGGGTCACTTCAAACATGACTGTGACCCATATGGCTTCTACTCTTCACTCCTATTTTTAAAGTTGCTCAGACTTTTTCAAGAAATGTGTAGGAACATGTTTGAGGCGTAGCTTCACTTGTTTTACTGATAAAGAGTCTCTGGCATTAGCCAAACAGACTTCTTGGAACAGTAACTGTTTTTAATGGCAAGCTACCACGTCCTCTAACAAAAACCTTCTTCCCTTCACATTTTTCTGTAAGCAGTTTGCTTATTTCCACGTTAGTGTTTACATCTTTCTTCTAAAAGCCTAAAATGCCTTGCATTTTGGCCAAGTGAACTAATATCATTGTTTTGGCTTCTAAATTATTTTAAACAAACAAAAATGTTGATTGCGTGAACTTTCATTTTCATATCAATCAATATTCCAGATCTGTTAATAGGAACTAATGTTTCTGAAGGTGTAAAGAGGCCACCATTAGAGCACTAAAAATAAATAAGACGAAAGCATGGTCATTTACTATTTTCAACTACCAAAATTAGTGGCCAAGAATCAAAATGTGGGTACTTCAACCTGCAAAATAGCTGTAGTTAAAATATAAGCTGTTTAACATTAACTTTAGCGTTAGCAACCTCACAAATGCCCTCTCTACAAGCCAGGACCTTGTAGAAAGCCATAAAAGGGAAGGAATATAATTTCGTTTGCTGGCACTTACTGAAAGGCTAAAATAGAAGAGTAACAGAAATCATATTTGCCAGCTGTAACTGAAGTCGTTGTGAAACATCATCTCAGAAGATTGTAAGTTATTGTAAAAATGTTGTCGTTACCATGTTATGAACTATGTTTTATAGGAGTTGAAACTATTATTTAGCTGAAAATTGTTTAGAGCAACAAGCAGCAATTAAGTAATGTAGAAAGATCTACCTATGTTTTTCAAAATGTATTCGATACAGTGATATGGAACATTTTAAAATTTAGTTTTGAGTTGAAATATGGTAATTTTGTACTCCCTGGTGAGAATTGGAATTTTCCTGGTGATAGTTTCCAACTATGATAATATAGTTTTCAAGTAATGTCTTTGAAGTAATTCACTTCTTTTTCTAGTTGATGGACTAGAATAAACAATAAAACTGTATGTTTTTTATCTCATAAATTCTGAATATTTTTGGCCTTGATTTTTAAAATTTTATTGAAGTTGATTTTATATTTTAAATATAAATTATATATATATTTATATAAGTGTATATTTTATATATAGTTGATTAACAGCATTGTGTTAATTTCTGCTGTATAGCACAGTGATTCAGTTATACATATATGTATTCTTTTTCATATTCTTTTCCATTTTGGTTTACACAGGATATTGAATATAGTTCCCGGTGCTATACAGTAGGACCTTGTTGTTTAGCCATCCTGTATGTAATAGTTTGCACATGCTAGTCCCAAACTCCCAATCCATCCCCCTCCCACCCCCCTCCCCTTGGCAATCACAAGTCTGTTCTCTCTGTCTGTGAGTCTGTTTGTGTTTCATGGATATGTTCATTTGTGTCGTATTTTAGATTCCACATATAAGTGATATCATATGGTATTTGTCTTTCTCTTTCTGACTTACTTTGCTTAGTATGATAATCTCTAGGTCCATCCATGTTGCTGTAAGTGGCATTATTTCATTTTTCTTTTATGGCTGAGTAGTATTCCATTGTATATGTACCACATCTTCTTTATCCATTCTTCTGTCGATGGACATTTAGGTTGTTTCCATGTCTTGGCTATTGTAAATAGTGCTGCTGTGAACATAGAGGTGCATGTATCTTTTTGAATTATAGTTTTGTCTGGATGCATGCCCAGGAGTGGGATTGCTGGGTCATATGGCAACTCTATTTTTTGTTTTTTGAGGA
Organism: Globicephala melas; assembly: GCF_963455315.2. Classification (NCBI taxonomy): domain Eukaryota; kingdom Metazoa; phylum Chordata; class Mammalia; order Artiodactyla; family Delphinidae; genus Globicephala; species Globicephala melas. The sequence goes on along the minus strand of NC_083317.1, from coordinate 114,232,275 downwards.
ACAGCCATACTGTTTTCCATGGTGGCTGTGCCAATTTACATTCTCACCAACAGTCTATAAGAGTTTCCTTTTCTCCACACCCTCTCCAGCATTTATTATTTGTAGACTTTTTCATGATCACCCTTCTGGCTGGTGTGAGGTGATATCTCATTGCAGTTTTGATTTGCATTTCTCTACTAATTAACGATGATGAGCATTTTTCATGTGCCTATTAGCCATCTGTATGTCTTCTTCGGAGAAATGTCGATAAATTCTGAATTTTTTAAAGCAAATTTTGGCATATGAAAGTTAGCTAAAGCACACTTATAGTAAGAACTGGCTTGATTCTTACAGTGAGTTATTGCTCTCTTTTAAAATGGCTTATTGTCTATGGCTTAAGTAACATAACCCTTTCAAGTATGTGTATGTGTCTATAGAGATTGCACAGATTTTGCAAAATTCGTAAGTTTAGAATTACAGATATGTATATGGAATTGTGAGTTACATAGAGAAAGTTTGAATAACATGCCACTCTGTCAGAACTTCCCCAAATAAGTGTCAGCTCTGGAGTCTTTTGCAGCTGTTGCTGCAATAATGCACACTTCAGTTCACCTGAAAAAATGACTCCCTATATTGACTGCTGAAATATGTCATTACATTCTTCTGGATTTTCAAATGTAAGTGTGAATACTTTATGGAATTATTTTTCATTCCTTTTCTAATTACAGTTTTTCAATCTATGTAATATCCAAAGGAATATAACAGGAACATATATCAATTTATATCTCTGTGGGGGTTTTTTTTGAATAAAAAGAAAATAAACTTTTCTGACTTTTTTTCTGAGATTGCTTTTTTTTTTTTTTTTTTTGTGGTACGCGGGCCTCTCACTGCTGTGGCCTCTCCCATTGCGGAGCACAGGCTCCGGACGTGCAGGCCCAGCGGCCATGGCTCAAAGGCCCAGCCACTCCGCGGCATGTGGGATCTTCCCGGACCCTGGCACGAACCCACGTCCCCTGCATCGGCAGGCGGACCCTCAACCACTGCACCACCAGGGAAGCCCTGAGATTGCTTTTATATACTGTCTGAAAAATAAATTTATCTTAAAATTTATATTCAATATAAAGCCCCTTGCCAAATATGGATTTAGCTTTTTTATTTCTTTCAGAGAACTTTGTTCCCTTTAAGAACAATTTCTACTCTTGAGGCTCTAAGTCCCAAAATAGTTTTAAAGTGGAAAAAGTGTTTTTTAAGGAACCTAAGTACTCATTTGCTATCTTAACTGAATTTACGAATGACTCTCTCCTTCCCTCCCCACCTTCACTCACATAGACTTCAATAAGCCCACCACACACTATTTCCTCCCTGGATCAAGAGCTTTGCAGGTGCCTTATGTGCTGTCCATGGCCAAAGCAATGCAAATGTTATGCAAATGAGCCCCTGGGATACATGTTAATAAAAGGTAAACAATGCAATACTATGAACAAACTGGCTTCTTTGTCTCCAAATACGGAGCTATTACATATTTGCAGAACAGGTTGAGGCAATGGATGAATTTACATACAGCTTCATGCTCTGTACAGAAATATAGTTGCTTTAGTATCAGATCAGCAAAACATGACTCCTCCGAACCTAAAAGAGAAAATCTTGACCTTGCCTCCTTCCTTATTTTAGTGGTTTGGCTCACCAAAGACAAAGACCCTTAAACTATTTGGGGAAGTAGGTTCTTTCATCGGTTTGGGGACTTCTCTAGACTTCTGTTTTATATGTTCTCCAGCTCTGGCTGTGATATTTCCTGGTGTCTTCAAACACTTGAAAAGACAAAATCTCTGCTTTCAATTCTGCATTTGCTTCTTATCACACTAGGAATTCTCTCCCAATCTCAGTTGCCTATGCATTTTTTTTTCTTTTCTTGGCTTTCTACCCATGATATTCCTTAACCTAATTTACTGCTTTGAATTTCTATGTTGAAGACCATCCATTTTCTGTTTACTTCCCTCATCACTCTTCCCTGCATCTATCAATGCTCTGATGCCCACTCTTCTTAAAAAGATGAGAGAATAAAATGTAAGTAGAAATTGAGGGGTTGTTTTAAATCTCAAACAAGAAAATTATTGATGTTACACCTAGTTGGTATGAATTATGGTATTACACCTCGCTGGTATGAACACGCAAGCATTCAAGAAATTGCATATTCTTTTACAACAATAATTTTTACAATGTAATTCTGACTCTGAGACCCCTTCCCATTGGGATGACAGGAAATTCAACCCCAGGCATCTTCAGCCCTCCCTCCCTCCTTTCCCCTCACCCCATCCCAGCCCAAGAATTATGTTAGGGGAAAGAAATCAAGTGAGATGCAAAGGCAGTAGCAAGTGGTACCGGTATAAGCATTTGCTTCTCCTCTACTTAGGACCATCTGATTGTTGAGTCTGCTTGACAGATTGTGTTTTCAACAGAAACCATAAATTTTTATTTTTGCGTGAATTGTCCCAAATTGTAAATGTTTATTTAAATGATGCAGTTTATATAAAATACAACTTTGAGCCAATTCAGCCCAATGGCCACCATTTTACAATTCCTGCCTTGGACTTGATAAATACCATAGGGCACTTGCCAGTAGGATGCTTCTGCTTTCTGCCCTGCCTAAAGGCAAGAGGTCAGCACAATGCAGGTACTGAAATAGCAGGTACTCAACAAAGGTTTAGCAAAAGGAAAGAAAGCCTTCTCATATCAGGTAGACCTGGAGAAAGTATTTGACATATTGGTTTATTCTTTGCAGACATTCCATAACGCCAATACTGTGGGGAGTATATTAGTAAAAGGAGACACCCTAGAGGCTGGGACCCCAGTGCATGATGTGCTTCAAAAGTCCAGGCAAGAGCTAACAGGTGAGATTTGAATCTGGACATGGAGGATGAGAGGAATGGAAATCCAAGGTGCAAGAGATGACGTAGAGTAAAATGGATAGAGTTTGGTATCAAAGATACAGAGAGTGATTGGGGGAGGGCAGACTAGACATAGATGTCTAAGTTTTATTTTGTTTTTTGGTTTTTTTTTGCGGTGCGCGGGCCTCTCACTGCTGTGGCCTCTCCCGTTGCGGAGCACAGGCTCCGGACGCGCAGGCTCAGCGGCCATGGCTCACGGGCCCAGCCGCTCCGCAGCATGTGGCATCTTCCCGGACCGGGGCACGAACCCGTGTCCCCTGCATCGGCAGGCGGACTCTCAACCACTGCGCCACCAGGGAAGCCCCTATGTCTAAGTTTTAAAGAGTGAATGGTTAGAAGGGTGAAGTTTCCCTTAATCAAAATTTTGGCAAATAAAGAGTTAGTTTCAGAGGCTCAGTAATCTGTTCTGTTTTGGATAAATTACATCACAAAGCTCTACATCTTAAAAGTCTCCATTGGCTCCCTAGTACCAATGGGACAGATTTTAACTTCTCCTACCTGGTCTAAAAAGTCCTTTAACATATGACCTCAAACTGCTTCACTAATCCCTATATAGCACCCTGAATGCTTGATGTTCTACATCTAGTCACATACACTAAATTTTTCCAAAACATGCCAGGCAAGTGCCTCAGGCATGTTGTCTCTGTCTTCAATGCCTGCTTTCCTCTTCTCCACCCAGAAGACACATCCTAGTCCTAGCACCAGCACTGAAGATGTCACATTGGTGAAGCTGTTCCCAGCTCTCCCTGGCAGAGCCGATCACTCTTGTTTTTCTCTGTCATGATAGCTCTTGTTCATAACTTCAGTAGTGTGTTCCATCTCTAGTCTATGGACTTCTTAAGGAAAGGGGCCATATAATATTTATCTTTGTATTGCATTACTGCATGTAGTTGCAATTTAAATATTTGTTAGAAAGATGATTTAGACATGTGAGAAGAATGGTCTGCAGTGTTAGATTAAGAGTACTTTAGGGAGAGACACTGGATATGGGGATTTGTATGGTTATCTGGGAGAAAACTGTTCCAATAGACCAGGGCGAGGAAGTCTAGACTCTGAGTTGCTAAAGGCAATGCCAAGGAAGGAAGAGGGAGCAGAAAGGACAGACTACCTTTGAACGAAGTCTAGTTATGAAGTAAGTGAAAAAGAGGATGGCTTTTTTAAAGTTGAAAGCAATAATGAGAATAGCTTAACTTAAGTTTGGTAACAATTTGGGCCTTGATTTACCAAGGAAAAGACAGATTAACTGAAAAAAAACAAATGAGGGAAAATGAAAGGAACTAGAAGAAGGTGTGTTCAGAAGATGGGAAAATTTTGGAGAGATCTCTCTAAAACAAGAGCAAGAAAGGAAAGGATAGTTTAGATGAGTTTTGAAGAGAAGAAGCGAAGTGGGGAATTCATATTAAATGGCCTAAATCTTCTCCCTGTTGAGAGGGAGACAACCAGAAGTAAGTTTTAGGTAGATAACAAATAATAGTGAAGTCCATAGAAAATAAACCAATAAAATCAGAAAAATATTATTGAGAAACACTGAAAACTCAGCTGAGGTCAGGGACCATAAATTTATAGTCCCTGTAATACACATCACTTTGCAACATCCTTCAGCAATATGCAGCCATGGAATAGGAGTGGAGAAAATAGATTGTGTCCAGGATTGGGGACTAGAGTGAAGGAAAGTCAGTGAAAGGAAAGTCTAATTCAACATGGGATCTTTAAGTAGGTAATGAGGCCAAGGAGGTAGTCAGGCTTTCTCATACCTGAGGACAGTACAAAGGGGTTAAAAACCAAGGGTCATGATGGGCACAAACGACAGATTCCATAGAGGCATGAGAGCTCATGATGGGAGGAGAAGGATGCTGGGGACTGAGAAATGGATTTCAGACTTTGATATCTTGAAGGACCAGTTCTAGGTAATGACCAGGATGTCTCTGCCTGAGTTGGACAGTTGGGCCAAGGGGGTTGGAAGGATCACTGATGATCATGGTGGTGGGGCATGGAATGAAGAGACAGAGTTCAATTGAGGTGTTGAAGTTGTAGACACTGAATCTCCTGGAAGTCAGTAAACAGAAGTTTTAAAGAAAGCAATAACGAATAGGAGTTACAAAGGAGAAGGGCTTGATGAGCAATGGTTGCAGATCCTTGGAGCCTGAAGGAGAGTGGGCAGTAAGAATAATCTCATGCCCTTGATTCTGCTTTGGGGGAGCGGGACAAGTAGACATGTCCTTGTGAGAAGGCAGAAGGGAAGTGGTACCATGAAGGGAAACCAGAAAAGAGAAAAACAAGGAGGGAATGTCCGAGGCAAAGAATGAATTTGTTCACAATAGGCAGATGTTAAATATGTACTAAGGTAAACATAACTAACACTAAAAAAAATTGCCATTCAGAGGTTATCAGTTTAAGACATAAAATGTTTAGCAACCAAAGGATTTTGTATTGCTGCTATTCATGAAATACCTTAAAATAAACTTACATCTCAAAATGTCCTGTAACCAATAGACCCTAGCCTAGGATTAATTTCATTATTGATTTACGCTTTATTTTAGATCATAATTTTTGGATGCTTAAAATTTCCTGGATTTCCTCCAATATACAATATAAAATTTTAAAAGATAATAAAATAATTCACAGTAGTTCACTAAATTCTGTAGTTTACTGAAGTTTACTGAGTATAAAATATATACCAGCTACTGTGCTATGAACCAAAAATGCTCAGAGGGGTCATCAAAGAATATTTCCTTTTTTAAGAAAGCTGAGATTTCAAACTATTTTTCATTTAGTATAAGTATGCAAATAATATTTAAATATAATCAGAAAATTGGGTGGCATTTAAAAAATAGATTATTTTGAACTTTAACCTTATTATTAATAGATATATTTAAATGGTTCAAACATGAAAACAATTCTAAAAGATTATAATGCTGTTTTAAAACATTAAATATAATGAAACTAGGTTGTTTATGACTTCTTACACATAAGTCTTAACCTAAAACACTTCATCTTAATGTAAGTATTTATGCTCTGAGAAGATTTGGAAAACATAGGTTTGTGTCTGTCATGCCTGTAATTATTTCTGTTTTATAAACTAAATAAATATTCAGAAATTAGTTCCTTTGGGTAGAAAGTAGAGCATACCTCTAATGTCTTATGTGAAACTTCTAAAAGTTTTGCGGTTCTTATATTATCTGAAGATTTACTTTATTTTCAGCTTCCAGGAGATTGTAAATTAAAAAACAAAGTCATTGAACCATCAAAGAAAAATGGTTTTGAAATATAGTCCTTCGTTGTGGTGTATATGAAAAGCAATTTTTGCTTATCATCTAATTTTCCTATTGGGTAAAAAGCAGGAAAACTGTTTCATGATTAAACAGTAACCAAACTGCTCATTTACCCTTTTCTGCCTTTTTGTAAAGTCACAGGTGTGTGGCTGCCACATCACAAGGAACCAAGAAAGGGTATAGGACTCCATGAACTGAGTCACTGTAAACTGAATCCACCACGTCTACAAATTCTGTTTTATAAACCAATATTTCTCCACACACTGAAAGAAAATTGCTAAACTAAAATGCTAATGTTTCACTTTCTCTAATTATTTTACTACCAAAGCTCCTCTTCTTCCAGATATTCATTTTCAAATTGGTATAATAAGTCTATTCAAATCAGTTTATATGTCCCCAAAACAGCTCTAAGTTTTAACTCTAGCCTATACGTCCCTTACCTTTGAAAATAACTTGAGGGAGTGTACAGAATTAGCATCGTTCAGTAAGGTTTGTTTGAAGCTGATGATTTATTTCAGAGAAAATGAAAACTCTCTACTATTTTAACTAGTGACTTTGAACAAGTGGCTAAAAATCTTTTTTAAAAATATTGGAATGCTTATTGTGAGCATTAAATTAGACCATGTTTGTACTCAATAAATACTAGATTCCAATTAACTGACTGATATTTGGCCAAAAGGAAAGAAAGAAAGGAAGGAAGGAAGGAAGGAAGGAAGGAAGGGAGGGAGGGAGAGAAGGAGGGAGGGAGGGAGGAAAGAAAATACAGAGAGTTGCATCCCACCAACCAAATTCCTTCAGATGCCTTTTACTCAGAGAATTAAATAGGCTCTTCCCAGAATATTTTAAATATATGTTTATTAATTTAGAAAGTGCTAGGAATATATCTATTTATTTAATAAAATACTACTTCAGTGGAAGAAGTCGGATAGCCCTATGGATGCATTATAAGATTTGGGTCTCATATTCCATTGTGTTGGAAATCTTTAAAAGAAGTATTTTTCCGTGTCAAAATCACACCTAACGCTGTAGTTTTGCATAAAAATATTTTTTTATTCCTGACAACAGATGGGGGTGTAATAAACATGCTTGAATTTCTGTGCTTCCCGAAAGACTTCTCAAAGGTGAACTGTGAATGAGGACCATTTTTTCCATTGGCTGTGAACTGGGGTTTGAGAAAACAGGAGGGAATAAGCTTGGCCAGGAAAATGAGCCCTGTACCTCTAATGCCCTGGAAGGAAGGAAAAAAGGAAGGAAGGAAGGAAGGAGGAAGGGAGGTAGGGGAGAAATCTCCCTTTGTCAGGATTTTCAGCCACAATTCCAGCCTTATGTTTGCTAACCACCTGTTTCTTGTCCTCCAGCTTAGTTCTTTTGCTGCCCTGACCGTGTATTGCTAGATACATCTTGATTCTCACTTACATCTCTGCCTTCAAACTTGACTCGAACCTGCCCTACTCTATTCTCTTTTCCCCAAAGATATTATGTGCTCACTTCCAGCCAATGATTGTTTTGTGCCCAAGGTCATCCACCGACTGAAGCTTCCCCACCTCAACTCGAGAAAATTCAATTCACACATCCTCCCACTTACACCTTTATCACTACTGCACAACCCCTCATTCTTTCCATAAAACTGAACCCTCATAAGAAGAGTATCTTTAGGAAAGGTTCTCGATGGCTATGAAAAGTTCAGAGCTATCTCTCTGCCTCAAAGCAGGAGTTAATTTAATCATCTCAAACAGATTAAGTCTCTTTCTCTCCCTCTCTCTCTCTCTTTCCCCACCCCACACTCCTGAAAAATCATGTCTAAAAGTGATTCAGCTCTTGCAGCAAGGTGGGCAGTTTTAGTTACAAGTTAAAGAGTTTAATCAGTTGTCTTTGTTTTAAAAACCTTGGGATGAAGAGGTGCTTCCACTGACAAACCAGTCAAGATAAGCTCTTCAAAGGGTCTGTCAGGAGGAGACAAATTACAGTGGAGATTACTAATGAGGGTAGTTAATTTGTTCCTGCTCTTCTCCTGTCCTATCGCTTTCCAGAAAGGTTCAGAGAAAAAAAGTCACACAGCTTTACTGCAATTCATTCCAGTGACTCTCCTAGGCTTGTGGCTAAAAAGTTTAACTATTTTAAATATCCATCTCCTTTCTTCCTATAGCTATTTATGTCCACTTACCTTTTTGCTGAATTCATGGCAACTGTTCAGTCTCCCAGACCTCCTGCCTAATGGTCTCTCATAGTATTTGATGTGTTCATGATGTCTAACTTATATCAACCCTGTTTCTTCTGCCTTGCTGCCTTAGACACAGTCTCAAGGTTTCCACCATTGTTCAGTTTTTAAGATTTTCATCATAATTACCCGTGTCATTGTCTGTATCAATTAAGGACTGAGACTGCATAGCAATCTTAACAGAGCATAGAAAAAAATAATTTTTTTTCTCTTTCTCATGAAACAAAAAGTCTGGAGAGAGTTACTGATGCTGGTTCATCAGCTCAAAAAATGTTAGGACTTAGGTCTTTCTGATCTTCTTGACATTTGTGATCACAGGGTGTCTGTTGTAGCTTCAGTCCTCAGGTCCAAATTCCAAGCAAGACGAAGGAGGACGGGGAAAAGGCCAAGGGGCCACATACCAGCTAAATCAGCTCGTCTCTTTAAAGAGATTTCCCAAAACTACACCTGGTCACCTTTCCTTACATTTCACTGGTCAAAAATAACGCTAGGAAAAATTAGAAGGTTTAATATTCTAGGTAGGCTCACCGGCCTTCACACAAAAATTTTAGGTTTTGTTAGGAAGGGGAAGAGGAGAATGGGTGTTAGATAAGCAACAGGCAGCATATGCTACCCTGTCCTTTCTCTTCTGTTGGATCATAAACCGTTACTCGTAATGAAAAGAGCATACAGTTTTGAATTAAGGACCTTGAATGTGACGGTTAATTTTATGTGTCAACTTGGCTAGGCCATGATACCCAGATATTTGGTCAAACACCAGTCTGGATGTCACTGTGAAGGTACTTTTTAGATGCGATTAACATTTAAATCAGAAGACTTTGAGTGGATACTTTCCATAATGTGGGTGGACTTCCTTCAATCAGTTGAAGGCCTTAATAGAAAAAGATTGAAGTCCCCCAAGGAAGAGGGAATTCTGCCTCCAGATAGCCTTCAGACTTGAGCTGCAAAAGCAGCTCTTCCCTGGGTCTCCAGTTTACTGACCTGCCTTGCAAATTTCAGACTTTCCAGTCCCCCCAGTTAATACACACACACACACACACACACACACACACACACACACACACACACACACACACACACACACACACACACACACACACACACACACACACACACACACACACACACACACACACACCCTATTGTTTTTGTTTCTCTTGAGAACCTTGACTAATACACTGGTTTTGAGTGTTAGGTCCTAGACTTACTAGTTGGTTACTAGTTGAGTGACTTCAGACAAGATGCCTAGAACTCAGGATTAGTTGGACTAAATCAGGAATGTTAAGGCTGTGCTCTAAACATCTTGAATAGGTCTGTTTATGGTGGGTGAGGAGGGAGGAATCTTGGACCTTCTCATTTCTGTACTCTTATTTCAACTGCACCTTGAGTTCTATTTAGTTTTTTTAATTGAGCTTCTCCATTAAATTCCACTTGAAGAAGTGGATCTATTGATTAAAATAAAACACCAAATGTAAATCAACTATACTTCAATTAAAAACAAAAAAACCACCAAAGGATCTTTAAGTCTCATTCCAGCTCTAACAAATGTGTCATAATTAAATGGATTCAGCTTGAGACATGCTGGCATCTCTAACTGGTGGGACCAGTTGGGATTGTGGCTAAGGGAACTGATCCTCAAAGTAGATGAGCTCCCCCCAAATATCAATGCCCCAAATGACAATGCCCTAAGAAGAGTTGTGAACCTAGACTAGATTAGTGTAAATATACAGGGGGTTCAGTCTAGTGTATAGGGAATAGCAGTAGGCATTTGCAGATGGTGATGATAGTTGAAGTCAGGTAGATTACGGTGTCATAGGTTAAAATCATTGTTTAGTTTGATCTGAGGCTACACAAGTAATTGTCTGCTTCTCCACCTGAGGTGAGGGAGATGCTCCTGGTATACTCACTCCTGATCAGCTTGCTTCAAGAACAGAGGGGTTGGGGCTTCCCTGGTGGCACAGTGGTTAAGAATCCACCTGCCAATGCAGGGGACACGGGTTCGAGCCCTGGTCCAGGAAGATCCCACATGCCACGGAGCAGCTAAGCCCGTGCTCCACAACTACTGAAGCCCGCGCGCCTAGAGCCGGTGCTCCACAACAAGAGAAGCCACTGCAATGAGAATTCCACGCACCACAACAAAGAGTAGCCCCCGCTCACTGCAACTAGAGAAAGCCCGCGTGCAGCCAAAAATAATATATAAATAAAATAAATTTTAAAAAGAACAGAGGGGTTTATCTTGATACGCGAGTCTCTTTTATCATGGTGAGCCTGGCTCCTGCAAGTAAGGTCTAACACCAGTAACCTTTTTATTGTCTGAGATGCTTTGTTCACAGGAGATACTCAATAAAACTCAATAAAACTATGTTAAATAAGTAAATCCTCTGTAACACTGCAGCTCCAAATATGAGCCCAAAGGTTGGCACAGTACTGTATGTAAAAACATCATTTCTGGGCTTCCCTGGTGGCGCGGTTGTTGGGAGTCTGCCTGCCGATGCGGGGGACACGGGTTCGTGCCCCGGTCCGGGAAGATCCCACATGCCGCGGAGCGGCTGGGCCCGTGAGCCATGGCCGTTGAGCCTGCGCGTCCAGAGCCTGTGCTCCGCAACGGGAGAGGCCACAACAGTGAGAGGCCCGCGTACCGCAAAAAAAAAACAAATAAAAAACATCATTTCCATGTTCTTAAGGAGATGTTCTCATTAAAGTTTATACCCCACCAAAAAAATAAATAAAAGCAAATCTTTGTTATCCAGTTGCAAGAACATTTCTGGAGAAAGACTTAAATTAACAGGAGAATTGATATATGTTGTTTTAGACCATCTCACCATGCTATCTGAAAATACTTCTACAAAAAGAAAAAAAAGGCATTTTTATCATAATATGGTGAAATATAATACAAGTGGAGTTTATTGTTGGAATGACTCTATTATTGACCCAAACTAATTCTCTGTGAAATTTGACCAGTCTGCTTTTTGCCTTTCATTCATTATATTCTGTAACAGCTTTAGGAAAGGTGGTTTTGACCAAAAGGGTATCAGATATAGCTTAAAATTAATAATTTAAAATCTTTGGCAGTATAAGTGATTAAGAGCACTTCTTTTTTTTCTTTTTAATTAGTAGTATCTGGTTTCAAATCCTGAGTCTAAATACTTACTAGCTGTGTGACCTTGAACAAACTGCTCAATCTCTGTAAGTCTCAATTCCCTCACTTGTTAAGTAGGGATGGTATTAGTACCTATTGCTTGATAGGGACTGATTTTAAAGATTTTATGAGAAAGTTTGTATAAAATACTTAGTTAATGCTTATCCCGGACACATAATGAGAATTTGATAAATGTTAGCTATAATTTTTCCACTTTGAAACAAAATGGTGACTGCATTTAATAGATATAAATCACCTTTAATTTCTCAATAGAAGTGGCATCTTGTAAGTGGCAGCAATTACAATGATCTTCTATTTACAGAGTTTCTTGTTTGCACATTAAAAATATTATCTTGATAGTATCATGGTCTAAAATGTCTCTGCTCACTCTGACTTTGGAGAAAGGTTCTCATGAACTTAAAAGTCATACTTTAGATCAATCAGTAGAAGATCGGAGAGGAGATGAGGTCAGGAAAATCAGTGATGAAGGATGACGAGGGAGGAGAGAGGGGTGGAGGAGCAAGGGAGGGAGGCAGGTAGAAAAGGAAGGAGGGAGAGGGAGAGGGAAGCTTTGTAAACAGCTTAGGACAACTGGCTTCTGGGTAATTGGAACTGAACCCTCAAGCACTGGGGCTGATTAACTATCGTACCTCTGCTCTCCCCTCCTTAGAGACCACCTCCACTGGGCACCCCTGCTGTTCACACTCTTTTCTTCCTAGTAATAATCTCAGGGTCGTCTCAAGGTCATAGTCTCAGGAGCTACTTTCAAAATACCTGCAGCTAGTGTTATTTTACTACTTATAATTTAGGAATTCAAACACTGTAAAATCACAATTAAGGAAAAACTATGGGGAAAGTTATGAAAGATACTAACTTTACTTAGGAATCACCAAAGTAAAATTTAGCTCAATGACCTAAGGATAAGTTTGGAATTGCTAAGTATGGTGAAATGAGGAAACTAGTTTTTAGCCAGTCCATGGGCTTAAAGCTAAGACTGAAATCAGAAAGACTGGCAACTGGCAAGAGAAGTTAAAAACAGGGCTGACTGAAGATACCTGGTTGCATTAGTGAGAAGGCAGTTGGTCTCTCACGGAGACTGGCACTGTTGACATTTATTCTAGCTAAGAGTCAAGCTGGGGAGCAAGCTGAAAGCCTGAAACTCCCACACACTTCAAGAGCATCTTGATCAATACCTCCAATCCATTCTGCTATGATAGCAAGTCTGCCTCTGTTTATTTAGCTTTAATCGCTACTCAATTAGCAATACCAGAGTTGCTCCCAAATCCGTATTTGACTAACATATGCTGTACACATTTTCTCTTCATTCTTATTCTACCATCAAAAGCAGCATACGTTTTAAGTTCACATCTGTAACTAAGGATATAACATTTCTATTTTTCAGTTTTTTTCTTTTGTTGTCACTTGTTCTGGTGCAAGGTCTTCATCTTAGCCAAGACGAGTGAAATGCTCAGTAACTGAGGAAGACAGTTTTCAGACCAAGTAGGTGTGTTATCTTGGGAAACCCCTCAAGCTAGAATTTTGTAACAGACGTAAAAAAGTCTCAAACTCCATGATTGAATAATAATATTCAAAGCTTCTTGCATGAAAAATTCACACATATGCCAGTATCATTATTATTTTCCTTATTTACACTCTGAGTGATAATGTGATGAACTGGAAGGAACATTCACTCTTGGGCCACACAAACAATATTTGAATCCTGACTCTCCTACTTACTCTAGTTATAACCTTGAGCAAGTGACTTGACCTCTTGGAGTATCCATTTTCTCTTCTATAAAAGTGAGATGCTGGGCTTCCCTGGTGGCGCAGTGGTTGAGAGTCTGCCTGCCGATGCAGGGGACATGGGTTCGTGCCCCGGTCCGGGAAGATTCCCACATGCCGCAGAGCAGCTGGGCCCATGAGCCATGGTTGCTGAACCTGTGCGTCCGGAGCCTGTGCTCCGCAACGGGAGAGGCCACAGCAGTGAGAGGCCCGCGTACTGCAAAAAAAAAAAAAAAAAGAAAAAAAAAAAAGTGAGATGCTGCCCATTTTGGAGAACTGTTAGAATGAGAAGAGAAGCTATATGGACAAATCTAGCACGTGATAAGCATTCAATAAACTATTATTTTCATTATCCTTGTTATCACTAATCATATTTTCTCATATTGTCAAATCACTCTAAAATATTGTTGATTTTGCATATGTTCTATGAAAGTATCATATTTCATACACTTTACTAATTAGAGAACATCTGTCATTGGACAAGGCTCTTGAAAAGATAATGCTCTTAAAGCAGAGAATTTATAGAATTTATATGGTGGTAACAGTGGTGGTGGTAGTCATTTTTACTTTCAGAATCTTGGCGTTCAATTCTTTTTTAAGAAATATTGATCACTTAACAAATGCAAAGTAAGACACAATTCCTACTGTCAAGAAAAATAAACTTAGTGTGGGGTATGGACAAAACACAGGGAAGAAAATCCAATGGGTGCGGTAAACATGGCACAAAGTGAAGAGAAAGTTGGATAGATGGACCAGTAAAGGCTTTGATGGTCATGAAAAAATTTAACCTGAGGACATGGGGAATGAGATGAAGAGGAAGGAATTTCCAGTAAAAGAACTGGCATCATAGTAGATACAGGTAACTGGGACGTGTTGGGAGATAAAATGATAGCATGCTATAAAACATTTCCCAAACTCTTTTAATAGGTCAAAATTTTTTTCAAATAAAATTTTATGCAGAGCCCTAATACGTAAAATTTTTCAAAGTAGTAATTAGTCTATCAGTTCAAATTTAGCACAATTATTCCTATAATGTTCTGGTCTAATGACATGTAGACATTTGAACCCCAGGGTAATAGACAATAGTTGCAGCCTCAGCATCCATTGCACTGGACCAAAATTTCATGTAACTTCTGAAACACATCTTGGAATTATTAGGATTCCAGAGAATTCATTTGAAAAATCACTGGGATAGAGGGATTTGGAGTACAGCCTGATGGGTTTGTCTTAACACAATTAAAAATGGGAGTCTTTGAAGGCTCCTTAGTGTGGGAATGATACAGAATAGCACTGCTCTAGAAAGATTAATCTTATCAATGAATAGGATAAGCTGGAAGAAAAAAGATTAGAGATAAGGAGATCTTTTAATTATCAGACTGTTGAAATAGTACAAAGGGCTGAACCAGGGCCCAGAACTAGGGTGGTGGGAATGAGGTATTCATTTGCATTCTAGTTTAAATTGGAACTTTGTTTTCTAATAAGAGAACCCTGTTTTATGGGGTTTTTTTTTGGAACATCTTTATTGGAGTATAATTGCTTTACAATGGTCTGTTAGTTTCTGCTTTATAACAGTGCAAGAGAAGAGAACCCTGTTTTAATTTCACAGTCTTAAAGGTACTATTGCTATTATTACTTCTACATCGAACACATAAATTTTGTTGGTCTTTAAAGTTTTCAGTTCTTTGGAAATTAACTGTTACATAAGAAATGAAAGGGGCTTCCCTGGTGGCGCAGTGGTTGAGAGTCCGCCTGCCGATGCAGGGGACATGGGTTCGTGCCCCGGTCCGGGAAGATCCCACATGCCGCGGAGCGGCTGGGTCCGTGAGCCATGGCCGCTGAGCCTGTGCGTCCGGAGCCTGTGCTCCGCAACGGGAGAGGCCACAGCAGTGAGAGACCCGTGTACCGCAAAAACAAACAAACAAAAAACAGAAATGAAACCTTTTGTAATTACTATTCTGGAAGGTAGATTTTTAGAGTAGAGTTTGGTTGGAAATGTTGATCTGAAGATTTTTTTTTTTTTCTTTACGGTTTTAGTTCTTGGTTCATAAAGACTCTTAGGTTACTTTTCGTGATTACTCTCTTAAGGTACTTAACTAAATATAAATCACATGTCACTAAGTGTATAAAATTTTTAATAACTTTGTTTAAGTCCAGACCCTTTAATTTCTACAGTATTTCTATTTTTCGTTACATAAACTTAAGACAGGATGTTAATCTTCCTTAACATCTTTCCTAAAGAGTAGGCTTTTCTGACACTGGAACCAGAGTGTAGAGAGAAAAGATTTTAATAGCTTTGTTGCAAGGCTTTAGAAATCAGAGGCAAATATTTTGAAGACATAAATACTATGTCTAAAGGTTTTATAACACCTTATTTATCAATCATCACCAATAAAAATAATATTCCATATAAGTAAAAATTCCAAACAATGGAAGCTTATTACTTTAGATGCCTTCTTTTTCCATTTCGATCACTTTGAAGGAAATCTTTTATAATGCACTCCCCATTGGCTTGCTGTTGGAATGGCAGTATTATTCAAATCTTAATGCCTTTTGTTCAAAATTCAGATTCCTTTCTGATTCATATTTTGCCACTTCTATTTCCAAAGTGCGTGATTTCTTCAGATTTCTCATTTGTTATCACTAGTCAGCCTGTGTGGACCACCAAAACAAACAAGAAAGGAACACAAAAAAATGTGTTACAACTGCATATAAAATAAAAGTCAATATAAATGATGATCTTCAAGAATACTTTGTGGCAACCATGTAGCCATCAGAAGTTTTCTTTTTTTTTTTTTTTTTTTTTGGTACGCGGGCCTCTCACCGCTGTGGCCTCTCCCGTTGCGGAGCACAGGCTCCGGACGCACAGGCTCAGCGGCCATGGCTCACAGGCCCAGCCGCTCCGCGGCATGTGGGATCTTCCCGGACCGGGGCACGAACCCATGTCCCCTGCATCGGCAGGCGGACTCTCAACCACTGCGCCACCAGGGAAGCCCCAGAAGTATTTTATTGGTATCCTTTATATTGACTCCCAATGGGTAAGGTTATTGAATAAGGATTTCTGATTAAGTTGACTATTACTGTAATTTTCTGGGACATTCATGAACTTAAATATTTCCATTTGATTCTAGGTGATTTATGTTAAAAGATAGGAAGGACATAGAGAAAATATCCCAAAACATTAAATAAAGTAACTGTTGTATTTTGAGAGTCATGGCTGCAGGAAATGACATCCACTCAGTGTTTGGTTTTGCTAGCTATTACAGGAGAAGTTTATTTTTCTGAGCACATACCCCTGCAACTCCCATTGTACCCTGCGCTGCCCTATATCATGGTTCATGTCATGTTGTCTTATAGAAATTTTTGTTGAAAATCTATCTGCCCCTCTAGGCTTGAAAACAACTCCTAAAAGGAAGGATATGCCTATTTTAAAGACACAAATAGATACCCAATATGCACTTATTAATACTTTCTGGTTGTAACTGAAAAGAATATTTAAGATCAGTATAAACCCAGACAGATGCAAGAAACTGAGACAATTAGGAATAATTTACACTTTCTGGTTCCAGTCCTTGAGGGAATCTTCTATGTAAAAACAAAAAAAAAACAACTTCTGCCAAGCCTTACATCTTATCTCTATCCCAGCCTTCCAATCTCCTTTTCCAGCACTTCTGGATAATGATTTAATGATTCTCTGCTCCAGGCAAACCATTTCTTTGTGTTCATCACATGCTCCATGGAAGTTCCCTTCTATACCTTCTTTGCAATCTTTTGGAGTCAGTTCCTGGCTCTGACTGACTGACTCTCAAGTACTTAAGGCAGAGAGGAAAGGACATTGAATATGGTTATCATTGTTAGTTTGAAATCAAAGGTTTATAAACTTTAAAAGTGACAAGGGTGGGGGGCTTCCCTGGTGGCGCAGTGGTTGAGAGTCCACCTGCTAATGCAAGGGACACAGGTTTGTGCCCCGGTCCGGGAAGATCCCACATGCCGCGGAGCGGCTGGGCCCGTGAGCCATGGCCGCTGAGCCTGCGCGTCCGGAGCCTGTGCTCCGCAACGGGAGAGGCCACAACAGTGAGAGGCCCGCGTACCGCAAAAAAAAAAAAAAAAAAAAAGTGACAAGGGTGGCAGGTAATTCCAACAGTAGCTCCTTTTTGTCACTCCCAATATGCGCTTTATACAGAACTAGGCCTATGTGTACACATCATTTATTATCCTGATAAGTTACTTATAGACCCATTTTTAAGGACATAAAACTGAAGTTCAGAGAGGGTAAGAAGTATGTCCAATGGCACAAGAGAACATTAAAGACTCAGGATCAAAGCCAGGTTTATCCCATAGTGCTGCAAACAGCATCTTCATGTTTTCTGGTCTCCTTTCTTTGTAAGGAGGTCTACATTTTCAGAACCAACCTGGCATTTTCGTGAAAACTTCCCCTGACAAACTCCTCTCTTTAGTTGCCAAAGCCCTTTTCCTTCCAGGCTCTAAACCTAGGAGAATTAACCTGTTGGGTTGCAAATAGCTACATACGGAAACCAGATTGATACACAGCAGCCAGGAATTTGCATTTTGGTAATAAACTTTAGACAAACTAAAATTTTTCCAGAACATGGTGGGATTTCAGGCACTGTGACCAGATTCTTGGAAGGTATTTTGAGGCAGAGATATTTACTGGAGATCCATCAGAGGCATAAAGCTGTTTCCTTAAGTTTGTACAATCTAATCTTTTCTAGTTGCAGGATAACAATTTATAGTTAATATTAGTGATAGTGGAAGAGTTACTTTATTTACCAAGGAAGACTATGGATGGTAATGGTTGATGTCTCTGTGTTTAATGTGTGGATTGAACAGGAAAGATGAACCCTTAGAAGTAAAAGGCATACAGGGGGACATGACAATTGAAAGAAATGTCAGAAGGAAAACAAATGCACTAGGTATTCTTTTCAGAGCAACAGTTTTCTTACCATGACAAGAAACAGAGGGAAGGAAAGATTTCATGCTTATAGATGACAAGCAATTTTCTTCAGTTTACAGTATTTCTCTAGTACAGTGCTGTCCAACAGAATTTCTGTAATGATGGAAATTTGTTTATATCTCAGCTGTCTAGTGAAGTACCTGCTAGCCACTTGAAATATAACTGGTGTTACTGAGAAAATTATTATTTTTTATTTCAATTAAAATTTAAATAGCTTGATGTGGCCGGTGGCTACCATATTGGACAGTGCAGCAGGCAAAATAGAAACAGAAACCATTTCTCCGATTTTCATTCCCGTCAAATTAAACACGATGATTTTTTGTTAAGTTTTTATTTTTTCTAAGTATTCTGAAGGATTTGGAGTTATATTGCAGGTAGTACCACTTAGCTTTTACCTGTGAGAAATCTAAAGTGAGTGAGATGCATCAGGCTTCCAAGCCTGGATCCATCACTTCAGCTCTCATAAATAGTGTTATTAAAATAAAAATAATTTCACAAGCATACATTAATAATGCCTGTCCACAGAGCATGCAACTCATTTACATAAAATTGTTTAGGCTATTCATAAGTTAAAGTAAAAATTATTTAAGGTGATGGTTCCCTTCGTGCAGGGGAAAATGTGCTCTCTAGGAAAACATCAGCCAGTGACATGAACCTCATTCCTTAGTGATTAGACATTGAGTGGAAAGGAAGAATGAGTAAAAAGAAAGAGAAGGCTATAATGTAGGCTTTGCAAACTCAGATGTCTACAGGACCAGGGCATATGATGTAAGTATGTGACTTGCAAAGTCAGGCTGAGTGTGAAGCAGAGGGTGCTGCCCGACCCCCGCCCCCGCCCCAGGGATTTTACTGCTCTGGTTATTCCAGGAGCCACCTGCTCAGCCAGTCTGTCCCCAACAGCATGCCACTCCTCCAACCCGCTTGAGGCAGCCACCTGGCCTCTTTCAAGCAAGTTCAAGCACCACAGTACTACAGGATTTCTACAGTTTCCTTCAGTTCCAGTACCCTTTGAATCTAGGATCGTCAATCCAATATTTTTAACGGGGAAAACGTTTTGCTTTAACCAAAATACTATATTTTGGAGTTCTGATGCATAAGGATAAGTTATAACTAGTACAAGTATTTATGGGGTGGGAATTTGGAGATTATTACATGCAAATTTTTCTCCTATGTAAACTACTATTCAGTGTATTTGCATACCAGCTCATAGCCTCTAAGTTAGGTGGCTGCCATGGGTATAACCTAACTAGTAATATGTGTGCCTTATATATTTTGCATAAATACTAACATATAGTCAAGGAACTAGTCAAGGAACATGGTGCTCAATGAATGTTTAATGAGTGAATGGTGCAGAGATGCCTATATATGAACGTAATTAAGCTTTTGCACAGTAAGAATAATTACCCAACATCTTCATGATGAAAAAAATTATAAATCTTTCGACTGTGACAGTGCCTGACATGGTAGTTCTCATTTCATTTTGTGCTTCTGATGTAGTTTATGGCTCATTATGCAGTGGCTTAACTATTCCTTTTACAATAGGTTACTAGGGTTCCTATTTGAAAGCACTAAAAAAAGTGATATTTTTTAAAAATTAAAAATCTTCATGAGCTAAGAAAACATACTAATTACTTTTAAAAGATGTCCCTTTAGTGGTCCACAATTAACAGATATCACTAGGAGTTAATGGTGTGTATGGGGGAGTGGTAGGCATTACTACATCTTTTTAAAAATAAATATTCCTTATGAATCACATAATTGTCACTAATATCTTAGAACTACTGAGTTTATTAGATGCTTTCTTCTAAGAGGAGAGAGAAAATGGATAAAATAGGTTATTCTGGAAATGTAAATTTAGGGAAGAACCTCTGAAAAGAAAGGAAAAAAAATTGCAGCTGGGTGGAAGTTAAGGAGAGGCCGCAGACGACTTCTCGTTTTCGGAGGGTTTGTGCCACATACCTGCAAAGAAGAAATAGGGACAAAAAAGAAATTAGAGATGTGTGAGTTATAAAGTGGGACAAAATAAAGTCAGATTTTGTGTCTCCCTTGGACAATCTTCACGAGTAATATTACCATTAGTATTTATAATAATACCACCAGAAGAATGAATGATTGATTTACTTTTAAACTCCAGATTATTTCTACTGATGGTTGGTTGTTATATCCAACGCAAGTACATCTGGTATTTTATGTTTCATTTTAATACAGTGAGAAGAATTCTAGGTCAATGGAGAAGGGCATAAATTTTTACATAAAGAGTACAAATAAATGATACGTTAAAAACTCTCATTTTGTTCATATTTACTTTTGGCTGCATTGGGTCTTCATTGGGTTGCATGGGTCTCTCATTGCAGTGGCTTCTCTTGTTGCGGAGCATGGGCTCTAGGCTCGAGGGCTTTAGTAGTTGTGGCTCTTAGGCTCTAGAGCACAGGCTCAGTTGTAGCACATGGGCTTAGTTGCTCCCCGGCATTTGGGATCTTCCTGAACCAGGGCTCGAACCCGTGTCCGCCACATTGGCAGGCAGATTCTTAACCGCTGCTCCACCCGGGAAGCCCTGTTCATTCCTAAATATCATCACGTTTTGAAAGTTTTGAACCTTGGTATTGATGATATGGTTTTCTAGGTTTATGAAATTAGAAATTATTTTTAACGTTCAAAAAATATTAGAGCTGACAAAGATCTTAGAAATAATTAGTCCCGACCCCAACCTTTTATAAGTAGAAGAACTAAGCCTCAGTTTGAAGGTGACATGGCTGGTTGATGGCTGAAACCAGTGCAGAGGTCAGTACCCCCAGCTCCCCCATTCAGAGCTCTCTCCACTCCATCTGACACCTCAGCCACAATTAATACTCCAAGCGATCTCATCAGAGTCTGAGATGACAAGACTCATATACTTCTGTGGATAATGAGACCAGAGGCTGGACACCTGGCAATGTGATGCATCACATGTTCTTTCCAAGGTTCCGTGTTGAAATATGTCCTATCTTAAATACACTGCCCAGCTCCCCGCTGTCTCTTTAGAAAACATGCCCTACCCGCTACCAAGAAGTAAGCGTCTCCCACCAAGTTTGAGCCAGGTGGAAGTGCTACATAAAAATAGAAGAAGTGACATATATTAGTGATACACATTCTAAAATGAATGCATTTTCTTAAAATCTGTATTTCTTTTAGTTTTTTAAAAAATCATGTTACATAAAGTATTTTAGATAAAATAGTTTTCTATAACTAGTTGCAACTTATAGTTAATTTATGGTTATATCAAAAAAATATTGGGGCTTCCCTGGTAGCGCAGTGGTTGAGAGTCCGCCTGCCGATGCAGGGAACGCGTGGTCGTGCCCCGGTCCGGGAAGATCCCACATGCCGCGGAGCGGCTGGGCCCGTGAGCCATGGCCGCTGAGCCTGCGCGTCCGGAGCCTGTGCTCCGCAACGGGAAAGGCCACAACAGTGAGCGGCCCGCGTACCGCAAAAAAAAAAAAAAAAAAAATTTATCAAAGATGTGTTGAGCCACTTAAAACCCCTAGAATATAGTTTATTTCAGGCATTATTTTATTCATCTAATTAAAATATTTTGAGGGTCAACCATGTAGAAACAATCAACTTCCTTTTTTTCTTTAAACACACCTGCCTGCTAGGGTCTTGTTGATAGCTCCTGCTTAGTTCATGGCTAGTGAACTACTAATCTTTTCTCTTAATGTTGTCAGGGCCCTGTGGCCCTCCCTTGCTAACATAAGCCCATCTTTCCCAGTCCTCTTCACAATAGCCGCCTAAGTCCTGTGTCTGTCCATTCACTATGATGGTATATTCCTACCTCAACTCTCACCAGTGTCCTCATGGCCAGTGTCTCATCACCCCAAAGAGAATGCAAGAACCTTGGGATTCGTGTCTGCCACTTGCCATTGAGAAAAAGTTGGCAACTATAACTCAAGATATTTCTGCTCAACTCTACCACAGGCCCACAGTATGAACCTAAGTGGACCAAGGTATCCTTTGGTGGCCTGTGGCCCTTCTCATAAACTCTGGGAATCAGGCTACAGCCCTTTATCCTGTGAGATCTTTCCAACTACCCATGCATTTTCATCTTTTCATCAAATTATTATCCCCAACTCTGGGGCCCAGCAAGTGTCTAAACCCTGGGTTCTCCTCTTCATTTCCCTCTCTGACTCTTTTATACTCCCTAGAAGTTCTGTTAGTTGTCCTTCTGTTTGGGTAGAATTTCATATTCTCCGTTTTCTTTTCTCCAATATCATGCTATATCCTTAATAAAGAGCAGACGAAGAGAGAGGAGGGTGGAGGAGGAGAGAATTTACAGAATAAAATACCACAGTGAGAGGGCTTGAATACAAATGTCATACTAAAGAAGCATAGCATTATCCCACATATACAAGGAAGACACTTCTGATGGGGTAGCTAAAAATTACAATAAATGACAAATGATCCGTAGCTTCCCTTTACCCCACTCTCTGCTATCACCCACACCCCCCATATATCTCCAATTAATATCTTTGTCTATGTGTATTGTGTATATTTTTCTCAGCTTTGGATTAAGTATTCTTGATTTTGTTCACTTTTAATGTCAGACTAAAAAAAAATTACGCCAGTATTTAAAGTCAATGTTAAGTATTTATACCTGCTTGTTGTGGATCCTCAAGGAGAGGTCAATGGAATGCTTCGGTTATCTGGGGCTTATCTCAGTCATAACCCTAACTCCATCTCCTTCCCTTTCCCTATACCCATCTCCATTCTCAAACAGCAGTTTTCAGCAATTTGCTTGTGTTATGTTTTGGGATAGTTTTCATTGTGTTTATTTTGCTTTGGGATTGTAAGCTTCATGGAATTGGAGAATTTTGTCTATTATTTGTGTCCCCTGCTCTCCCTCCTTTCATTCTGGGTCTTCTGTAAACTAGACTGCTTTTTGTTGTCCCTCAGGTCACTGAAGCTTTGTTTATATTTTTTAGTCTTTTATCTTTCTATATTTTACTTTAGGTACCTTCTTTTTCTATGTCTTTACAGTTACTGATCTTTCCTTCTGAAATGAATATAGTGCTGTTAATTTTATCTAGTAAATTTCTAATTTCAGGTATTTTAACTTTCATCTCTAAGAGTTCCAGTTTTTCTCTTTTATATCCTCTACTTGTATCCTCATTATGTTCATGTTTTCCTTTACGTCCTTGAGGATGTGGAATGTATTTATATTGATATCTTAAAGTCCTTGTCACCAATTTTATCATCCCTTTTATTTCTAGGATTGTTTCCTCTGACTGATTTTTCTTTGGGTTAGGGGTCAAATTTTTATCTTTCTTCATATAGCTAGTAATTTTATATCAGTTGCCGAACATTGTGAATTTTAGGTTGCTGAGTGCTGGATTTTGTTATATTCCTTTAAAGATTGTTAGACTGGGTGCACATTTTAGAACTTTGATGTTTCAAGGCTTTTTTTTTTTTTCCACACTGCACAGCTTGCAGGATCTCAGTTCCCTGACCAGGGACTGAACCCAGGTCATGGCAGTGAAAGTGCCAAATCCTAACCATGAAACCACCAGAGAACTCCTTAGGCTCTTTTTAAAGTCATTTTAGGGAAAGTCTAGAATAAAATTTTCTCTTGGCTATTTTAGTCCCACTTTTAAGATACAGGTTCTTCTGCGTACTCTACTGAATACCCAACAAGGCATCTCTACTCTGGTTGATGGGAACTCAAATAATTCCCAGCTCTGTGTGAGTTTTGGGAATTGTTCATCTTACAGCTCCAATATAATTATTCTTTCACTGGAAGATGTTCCCAGTGTGGACTCATGAGTCTTCATGGTATTCATGTATATTTGGTACTTAGCCAAAGACTCATAGGAATCCCTAGTCAGATTGTTAGAGTTCTTCCTCTACACACTTCCTTTATCTCAGATACTTTGTCTGCAAGTTCTAACTGCTGCAGCCTCCTCAAATTGGGACATCTATGCCCCAACTCAATGAGATTTCCAGGCTCATTCTGGTTTCCCTATGTCTATACTGCAGCCCAGAAATTACCTCCAAGCAAGAAGCTCAACTCATTTGCTTCTTTTCTCAGGGACCATTAGGTATACTGCATATGGTCCAGTTTCTGAAAATAGATGTATTCTATATTTTGCCTAGTTTTCTATGGATGAAAGGCAATTCTAGACTCTGTGACTCTCTTATGGCCAGAAGCAGAAATATCCTGCTTTTCAAGCACAACTTCCTTTTAGGCTTGTGATTTTACTTCAGTTGCTTTTTTTTTTTTTTTTTTGGTGGTACGCGGGCCTCTCACTGTTGTGGCCTCTCCCGTTGCAGAGCACAGGCTCTGGACGCGCAGGCTCAGTGGCCATGGCTCACAGGCCCAGCTGCTCCGTGGCATGTGGGATCTTCCCGGACCGGGGCACGAACCTGTGTCCCCTGCATCGGCAGGCGGACTCTCAACCACTGCACCACCAGGGAAGCCCTTCAGTTGCTTTTTAACACACAATATCCTCTCTCACCACTGTGCTTATGTATGAGCCAAATAAAATATCCCTGCATAAGTGATTGCTTTCTCTTGTGTTGTTGCTCTTATCTCCTCTCAAGAGATTCTAAAATATTTTTTCATCTAAATTCTTGACTGAATATATGATACCACTTTAGGAAAAAGAGACATTTGTACTATAGATGGATAAACAGGTGGAGATGTATGAGAAGATAGAACTGGGTCCTGTTTGCTCTCAGTTCCAGTTATCATGGGTGGTATCTGGAGTTGCAAGCCACCATAAAAATGAATTTTAAACGTTAGTGAAAATGAAAATTACATAGATTTTTATCACAATTAATTAATAAAAGGTAACTGAAAGAAGACATTTTCTCTTCGTGGTTGACTTTTGTTTCCTGTTCTAGGTGTTATATGCACCTCTAGGTTTTCAGTAAAGCTCAAGATGATGTGACAGAAAGGTTTTGTATTAAAATTTTTTGAAATCTGGTCTTAAATGTAACTCTGAATTTAGGTAATTACTATTCATTCCAAATCCAGAAAAGGAAGTAGCTGCAGATCAAGTTAGGCAGAAATTGTCATATTTTTTTACCCTAGAAGATGAGAAATATAGAACTATTACCAAAATTGTTCTTAATATAACCATCATCATGAAGCATTAGTGAACATATAACTGAATAACTTTGTTCTGTTTGAATAAAAAAATTCACAGATTTTATGGGATGCAAGTGGCGCAAAGATTATATTGTACCAGTTTTTTATCATTATTCATATCTCTATAACACATTTCAACTGAAAAAATGATTTTTAAGTGCATAATTAAGATGTACTGTGGGCCCTAGAGGGAGAATAATACTCAATTGATTTTTTGTTATTGACATAAATCTTTATTCAAGGACATTCATAGTTTAATAATAATGTTGGGTAGCATAAATCTTATAAGTGCATAGAATTACATTTTTTAAAAAATACTAATTTATGCGTAAAAGTCATCCTAAGTAAAATTACTAACTTATTCAGGTAAATAGCAAAGGCCTTTATGCAACACATTTAAGCGCAATAGCCCTGTGACTTTTTTTAAACTTCAAATATTCGGTAGCATAAACAGTGGTGAGTTTGCCTTAGATAATTTGGAAAATTTCCTGAAAAGAGTCAGGGTGCTGCAAATTATTTAATCCAACATGAAATCTATAAATTGGAGAGCTGTAAAGCACTGTGCACATAGGTTTCAAGGTGTTTTCTTATAGTTATAGGACTATAGTCCCTTATAGTTATAGGACTTCTTTCTAACAATATCCCTTTCAAATATAACTGTTGTAATGGATGGTGATTCATTGATTCAGTCACATTTCTGGTCTTTTGTAATACAGTTCAAGACGGTATTGTTTTCTTGACCAAGCTAAAATAAAACAGATGCAAGTAAATCAGACAAAGATGTGAATTTGGCATATGAGTAGACGGAGGGCAGAATTAATGTTTCTTCCTCGTTTAGTTAAGCAATGCTAAATATATTCTGTTATGGTGAACAAGGGGTAATGCTTTAGTAGTAAGAACTGTTACGTTTTGCCAATTCTGAAATTTGTAATAAATTAAGCATTAAAAAAAGTAGGAGAGGAATGGGCAGAAATATGATACCAAAGTCTGGGAAATCTACTAAACAATAGGAAGACCTACAGATCTCAAAGTGTTAAGAGCAAATGCTCATATTAATTTTAAAAACAATTATTTATTACATGGGAACCTTATCCCATAGCCTTAAGCACCTTCTTAGTTACCAGGGTAGTCCATTCATCGAACCACTCATTCAACAAATATCTACTGAATATGTGTGTGTGTGTGTGTGTTTTTATATATATATATATATATATGTATATATATGTGTATGTATATATATATATATCTGTAAATAATGTTGTATTAAGTGACGTAGGGGATGCAAATTACATCTGATCAAAATGCAGCCATCTTAATACTCACTGTTAGGTAAGAGCAAGACTCCATCAGTACACAACAAAGCAGAATTCATTTTTAACACAATCAATTTACATTTGCGTTTTACAAGAAAAAAGAATCACTTAAAAATGTACCAACACAACCAAGGTTTGTAAAATTAATTTACCCATCAGTTTGGATTTTACCAAGGGAGACAAACCAAAGTTTTAGTCAGAGACAAGATGGCCAGTTGATACATAGGTGCATGGTCTGTGATGTTCTTGCTGGCAAGAAAATCTAGATATAATATGAAGGCAGACTGGAAAGATGCTCATATTAGTTAACAAGAATCTATAATGTTTAAACAGGAAGCATGTGTTTAAAAAAAGATATTCTGGACAAATCTTTTAATATTGATACTTTGTTGAAAACTTTACCAGGATATATCATATCCTATTGTATCAGTTTTGCTTTTATTCTTAACTATACATTATATGTAGTAAAATAAAGAGTAAAAAAATCTGAACTTTAGATAAATTTTCTTCATTTTTTCCCTTTGAACACAGTTTTAAACAGAAATTATGATAGATTTAGATGTATAATAATTTTAAATAAAATACTCCAATGTAAATAAACCATTAGAGGAAAGACAATGTCAAAAATTATTCATAAAAATTGATTAATATTTACAGTATAGACAAGGAATTATCTAAGAAACATTATTTATTTACAGTTTTCTTTCTAACTGAAGTAGAAGCTTCATCCTTCTTACCTTTTCAAATAATATTTTATGTCACCATGGAGAAAATATGATTCATCAACAATTCAGTACATTTTATTTAGGCTCTCTGTGTAACATTTTTGGAATTTTCAAGTAAAACAGCTAAAATTCTTACATTTAGAGTATACTTTAACATATTTCTGTCCTTTAGTATTGCTACCTAATTGTAAATGTGACATAACAAGATATAATTTTTAATTGATGCTCACCAACTGAGAATTGTTAATTTTTCTAATTTGCTAAAGAATGAAGATATTTAGTCTGCTGAACGAAAAATTAAAATTACTTCCTTAACTTTATTTTAAAGGGAAAAATATTTTATAGCCTGCTTATTTTTCTAAGGTATTAAAGTAAATAGAGAAGGAGCATATCGATATGAGTAACTTTTAAAAATAAATAAATAAATAAAATAGGAAGTGGAAAAAGAGAAAACTCAAAGACTATAGTAGTAAGAGGCCTGAAGAGGCAAGATGCCTAATGTCAGGACCTGAAGGGCGAGGAAAAAGGAGGGGAGGGTGGAAGGAAGACAAAGAATATAGAAAGAGAGTAAAGGGAGAAAGGAGGAAGTGCAGATAGACAATAACTTGTCCAAGCCCACTAGCCAAAGACTGCCAGTGTGATTCTATAGAGGGTTGATGTGGAAGCCAGTTATGTAATGAGTGGTGTCAGGAAGTGGGGACAACTGGGTTAACTTCATACTCTTCATCTAGAAGGTGGGAGGAGAGTTGTCATTAGTAAAGACGTACTAATCATTCATGTTAGAAGAGGACTTTCAGTTGTGTGATTGTGTGTTGATAGTGTTCTTGTCTCTCTTATACACAAGGTTGCAGAATAATCATGTCTCTGTATTGTTCTACCACAGTCATATTGTCTGAGCATTGTTTATATTCTGAAAGTTAATCATTTGGGAATACTATGGCCTAGCTACCAGAATAAATATAGATCTGAAAATGTCCTGATGATCAAAGTATTACCTACTTAAAATAAATTCCTTAATTTCAAAAATAAAATAAAATAATTTCCTTAAGAACTAATAGTAGAAAATAATGTTTAGTACTTGAATAATATATCATACATACAAATTTTCTATGGTTTTAAAAATTTCTCCACTATATTTGACAGATAATTACTAATGAAATTCTATTTTTCTCAAAAAATATATTCTGGATATGAAATAAGTAGAACTCCTTATATATATCAACCACATAACTGTTATTCTCAAAATGGAAATAATTTGGGCCTTTTATTATATTTAATATTTTGAAAGAATCAATGTGTTGTGTAATTGCATCAACAAATTAAAAAACCATAACTAATTATGTGCAGGGCAATGGACTACATGCTATTTAAAAAATTGTTTTAAATTAACTGCCCATGTCATCAGCATCACATTTCTTATCATTCTAGTCTGTTTTATTCAATTCTTTTTTATTTATTTATTTTAATTTTGCGGTATGCGGGCCTCTCACTGTTGTGGCCTCTCCCGTTGCGGAGCACAGGCTCCGGACGCACAGGCTCAGCGGCCATGGCTCACAGGTCCAGCCGCTCCGCAGCATATGGGATCTTCCCCGACCGGGGCACGAACCCGTGTTCCCTGAATCTGCAGGCGGACTCTCAGCCACTGCGCCACCAGGGAAGCCCTGTTTTATTAAATTCTTGAATAATTCAGCTGCTGCCTTGTCCTTTGTTTCAATTTACATTTAATCAAAGAATAGTCAAGAACTTAGAGATTATTTATTCAAACCCCCTCATTTTACAGATGTAGATAGAAACTAAAGTCAGGAAAGGCTTCCCTGGTGGCGCAGTGGTTAAGAATCCGCCTGCCAATGCAGAGGACACAGTTGGAGCTCTGCTCTGGGAAGATCCCACATGCCGTGGAGCAACTAAGCCCGTGCGCCACAACTACTGAGCCTGCGCTCTAGAGCCCGTGAGCCACCACTACTGAGCCCGCATGCTACAACTACTGAATCCCATGCACCTAGAGCCTGTGCTCCGCAACAAGAGAAGCCACCGCAATGAGAAGTCTGTGCATGGCAACAAAGAGTAGCTCCCACTCACCACAACTAGAGAAAGCCTGCACACAGCAATGAAGACCCAATGCAGCCAAAAATAAATAAATTAAATAAATTAATTAAAATTTTTTTAAAGGTTGTATGATTTTTTCCTTTATACTTGAAAGTTTAAACCTATAGAAAAGTTGAAAAATAGTACAATAAAGCCTATATAATCTTCACCAATTGTTAACATTTGACAAATTTGTTTCTTCCCTCTCTCTTCACACCACACATATGTACATGTGTGTATGTATATTAAACTTGCTGTTAAAGATCATAATACTTCATCTCTAAATATTTTAGAACATATCTCCTGATTAGGACATTTTCCTACGAAAGCACAATACTTTTATTACCCTCAACATTATCTACAGTAAATCAATTATAGCATCTAATGTTCTATTCACATTCAAATTTTTTTCTCCAGTATGTCCTCATAAACTTTTTCTTCAAAGCAGGATCCAGTCAAAGCTCATTTAAGGCATTTGGTTAAGTCTCACTGGAGTATTTTAATCTAAAACAATCCCTATGCTTTTAGTTTTCGTTTTTAATGACACTGAATTTTGTAAGAGTTCAGGCCAGTTGTCTAGTAAAATACTCCATGCTTTAGATTGGATAATTATTTTCTTATGACTGTATTCAAGTTAAAAATTTGGGGCAAAAATGTTGCATAAGTGAAAGCAATTAACTCTCATTGCATTAATCAGGAATCATAAAATGACATTGTCTCACTATTGGTTATCTTAAGTTAGACAGCTCTATTAAGGTAGTAATTGCATGATTGATCCATTATAAAGATCCATTTTCCCTTTGTAATTTAAAAAAAAAAGCTATTCACAGGGTGATATTTTAAAACTGTGAATATTTTGTTCTCTTATAAATTTTCACCAATTGATTTTCATATCTCTGATATCCTTGTCTAAATTTCCTGTTACATCACAGATTGCATAATGGTAATTTGCTAATTCTATCATTTCTTCTACATTTATTGCTGACATTTGTATGGAAGACAGTTCTTCTTTTTCAGGCCTCCTTATTTCCTTACCCCTTCCAACCAGCGTAAAGTTGATCACAGTTGTCCCATTGGCCAGAGATCTCTGTCTCACACATATTCCTCACCTTCAGCATAACAAATGCTCTAGTCCTTATCTATGCACTAACATTTACCGTCCTGGCCATCCCAGGTATGCCCAGGGATGCACTTAGTCCCAATTTCTTTCATGGATTTAAAATGCTGAGGAATGGTTGGACAAGGGATTCGGAAGAAAGGAAGGAATGAGGCTATGAGTTTAAACTCAACAAGGTTACAGTTCAATGGCATCAAAGTTTATTTATTTATTTATTTACTTAAAATTTTAGTGGATATTTTCAAATGTAATAGAAGCAGAAAGGATAGTAAAATAAACCCCTAAATACCCATCATTCCATTTCAACAACTCAATATTTTGACAATTTTATTTCATCTCTCACTTAATTTTTTTTCTTGTTGTTCGATTATTTCAATGCAAATCCCATGCATCATGTCATTCTGTCCTTCATATGTCAGTATGTATCTCTAACTGATAGGGTTAGTGGTAGGCAGAATTCTAAGGCAGTGACCCTAGATTCTTGGGCCCTGAAATGTACACATTTTCTCCTAGTTATTCAATCAAACACTAACCTAGGCACTGTTTTAAAGGATTTTGCAAAAGTCATTAAGATTCTAAATCAATTGACCTTAAAATAGGAAGATTTTTCTAGGCGGGCCTGGCCTGATCACATGAGCCCTTTAAAACTAGGCCTAGAGATCAGAGACAGAGAAAGTCAGAGATTCAACACATGAGAGGGATATGATGTGCAAGATACCCTCCATTACTAGCTTGAAGACAGATGGGGCCAGGTGGCAAAGAATGTGGTCTCTAGGAGCAGAGAGCAGCCTCTGGTCAACAGCAAGTAAGAAAATGGGGACATCAGTCCTAAAGCCACAGGGAACTGAATTCTGCCCACAACCTATTTGACCTTGGACCCTAGGCCTCATATGAGAATAGCAACCCTGAATCTCAAACTGTTTCAGCAGTTTGAGATTCTGATCAAAGAACTCAGCCATGCTGTATGAGATTCCTGACCCACAGAAACTGTGAGATAGTAAATTCGTATTATTTTAAGCTGGTAAGTTTGTGATAATTTGTTACACAGCCATAGAAAACTAATCTTTTTTTTTTCTAAATATAACCACCCTACTATTATCGGACCTAACAATCACTGCTTCCTATATGTGATGTATGAGGGGTCCTAAAGGAGCTGGTAATCTTGGCTGACATGTTAAATAGGCTTTTATGAACCAGTCAGGAGAGTTAACAACAGAATATAACCTTGTAACTATGGGGGAGCAAATTCAAACAACTAAGACACAAATTAACTTTTGGATCACAGCGCAGTTAAACTTGGAGTCTGTCTGTATTTCTGAAATTAATCAGTTAGAGTTATAATCAAATGACTGTGGAAACTAAGGAACTTAGAACATGTTAAATCATGTCATAGTTAACCTCCCATCTTTGATGAGTCTCTGCAATTTTAAGTAATTCCAGTGAGTCATTTTTCTAAAAGTTTTTTGAGTGTGTGTCATGTACATTACTAGCTATGTCTCCCAAAGGTGCTTTTTCCTTTCCATTCTCTTTTATAATATCCCCAACACTTTATCAACCACTCCTTGTACTTCAAGGTTAATTTTTAAATGAGCTATGTAAAGAAAAGTTACCTAACCAAAAGATACCTAGGCATTAATAGCTTTTTATTCTGATAGTGGTTACACAGTTGTTCATCATATTATTTTCTGAACTTACCTTTATTTTGAATTTTGTTCCCAAATTAAAAAGAAATTTGTCATGTTCTAAGTATGACTGCTGCTGCTTCTAACATAAATTCCTTTGTGAATTTTGATCTCTTGATCATCCTCAGTACAATACTCACTAGATATTTCTTTTGGATTTTGACTGTACATCTCCCTGAAAGCTTCATTTGCCCAACTAACTTCCTCAAGTATTATAGTTCCTTCTTTAAAGACCTCTTCCAGATCTTCTCTCTTTTTAGAAGTCTTACCAGGTTTTGTGGAAAGAAATTATGGATGCATCTCACTCACCTTTAGCCTAAGAACCATTAATGATTAATTCCTGAAGTCATATAACTACATAATCAGACAGGCTGATTCCCAAGCCTCTCTCTTACAAGTTGAGGCCTATTCTGGTTTGTAGCAACTATTCCATGTGTGTTTCTTGACAACAACAGAAGCTATGTCAAGTGAACTTGCTTTGGATGTAGAGCAATCAGCACAGCCACACAAGATGGGCTTGTTGTGAAAAGATTTCAATCAGTGGTTCTAAATATGAAAGACATATTTTTTTATGAAAGATTTCCAAACCATACATCCACAGTTATTTCAGTAGCCTGGATATATATGTTCTATAAGAATATGTTCAAAGGTATGGAGGTGATGGTGTGAATAAGAAGTGTTATTAAATGTATAGTAGCTTTGTCATTAAGTATTTTCCCAGTCTGTGAATAATAAATATAGAAATGCAGTTATATAGGAGTCTGCTATATTTTTATGTAATCCATTTCTGAAAAATTGATATATATATATATGGATCTGGAAAGCTATATATAAAAATTGAATTGTAATAATCCCCAGCTGATTGAAACAAAAATGATTTTTATAGTTTTATTCTCATAGTTTTATGATAATCACTTATTACTTCTGTAACTCCCATTCACCAAAAAAATCCATTTATATACATAGTATGTATATATACATATAGGTATACATATATCTACATCTCTATCTAGCTATTTATCTATCAAAAAAAAAAAAAGACAGTATTTCCAGGAATCAAAAGTGCTTCATGTCCTGACACTCAGAAAACATTGGGAACCACTGATTCAGTTGAGAACACAGAATAAAGGATTTGAGCTTTGATATTTTTGTAAATTTTCAGCCACTATGAAACATAAGTGACTTCATTTGAAGCCTTCTAAAAGCTGAGTAACTGCTGGTAATTGGCTTTTGGGAAGAACAGAATGCATTAAGGCCATATAAATGTTTTGTAACAAAAGGCACATTGTAAAGCTTTATAATATGACCACCAAGGGCTCAGTCAGTAGTGGCCAAATGGATATCCACACTTGCCAACAAATGTCAGAACTAGTCTCCAAAAGTAAAAAATATTTAACTGTATTGACAAAGACAGCCACCTCCAAAGAGCAGAGATTAAATCCCACTAAGAAATACCTCTTCTTGGGCTTCCCTGGTGGTGCAGTGGTTGAGAGTCCACCTGCCAATGCAGGGGACACAGGTTCGTGCCTCGGTCCGGGAGGATCCCACATGCCACGGAGCGGCTGGGCCCGTGAGCCATGGCCGCTGAGCCTGTGCGTCCAGAGCCTGTGCTCCGCAACGGGAGAGGCCACAACAGTGAGAGGCCCGCGTACCGCAAAAAAAAAAAAAAAAAAAAAGAAATACCTCTTCTCTTTTGATGCTTACAGTCCCACAAACTGAATCCCCACGACATTCTCAAATATATATCTCATCATTGCTCAAAACAAACAAACAAAAAGCAAGTAAATGACACCAATGTTTCATTTTACAAGAGCTTCCAACATTATATAACATCATTGCTCCCTGGAAGTCTTGTTACAAAGGGCACAGAGTCATCTCACAGGGGCTGTGATTTGCTGCAGTCACCACCAATGGCTGTTGCACTGTTTTCTCTAGTTTTAGGTGTGGCCAGTCCCCAGCAGTTTTCCTCTGGGGACTTCTTTTCCTGACCTGACCCCCATTTTGAAACATGTTCCTCTGTTGTAGCGGTTTTGTGCCACTGAAGAAGAACATATCCTTTCTTTGTTTCACCACAGAAATAACAAACATAGCCCTCTCCCAGTTGGCAGAAACAAAGTGTTTCACTAACCATGTAAAATGCCTCTGCTCAGGAATTTGAAATGTTCGTACAGAAAAAGAGTGTTTCTGACAAAACAGTTTTTTGTTAATGTAATTCATCTGCTAGCAAATGAAGACTCTTAGAATTCATATAATCATTTGATTAAAATCATAATGAATGTTCCAGGAAAGAAAAGTATTATATCTTTAAATCATTTTGTTTATGAAAAATGGAAAGAAAATGGAATGTTGATCAGAAAATTTTAATCAAAAAGTTATTCAAATATGTTAAATAGATTAAAAATTGAAAAATGTTTTTAAAGTGCTCTGTTTTATATTACTTATCCAAGAAAATTTGAAAGACTATTATTTGTATTTCATAATTCACTAGTTCCAAATACATTTTTTTGAGAAATTGTTATGGCCAAGAACCTGGGATGGGATAAAAGCAAAGTAAAGAAACTTTTTCCCACTTTGGAGCTGACAATATATAGTATATTTTCTTGACTCTAAGACTCCTATTGTTTCCTATTTGAATAGGTCTCAAATCAAGATTGACCTCTAAGTTAATGCATACATTAGGGAAAAAACTTTTAATTATTTGTTCATCATACATTTGATTCCATCAATCCACTGTACCTGATTGTCTAGAAGCAGGATTCAGAAGTTGGCACACCACATAATGCCATGGGAATGTTCCAAATCTCATTAGGGACAAAGGAAGGCATAGCAAGGTCTTGAAAGAATCCTGCTGAACACCAGATTATTTTCCTGGCTACTTTACTCTAAATGAATAAGTGTTTCTGCCCCTAGAGAATCTGACATATGTCCTTATAACTCCATACAAGAGGATTATAGAAAAAGGCATCATTAATTTGACTGGGAAATCAGGAAAGCTTTAAGGATGCTGTAGCTGCCGGATTATTTTTACTGAAGCATTGTTTTGCTTACATCATTTCCCTGTTCAAAAATATTAACTATCTCCCTATTCTAAGACCCTAAGCTTTGACTAAAGACTCAGTTTCAACTGGACTTCTGTTGACTCCTCCTGTACTCTAGGATCTGGTCTAGGGCTGTGCTGTCCAATGTTACTGAGCACTTGAAATATGGCTAGTGTGACTGAATTTTTAATTGTTATTTAATTTTAAGTAACAATTAAAATTATTTTAATTATTTAAAAATGAAATGATACAATTTCTATATTGATTACATACTGAAATGGTAATATTTCTATATGTTGAGTTAAGTAAAATACCTTATTAAAATTCTTTTTACCTATTTCTCTTTAATGTAATAACTAGAAAATTTTAAGTGATAGATGTGGCTTGTATTATATTTCTGTTGAACAGTCCTGGTCTAGGAATAATGAAAAAGCTTTCTTTTACTGATGATATTCTATGCTTCAAGAAAACATGCTTCCTCCTCCAGAGTTTCCCTCCTGATGTAAAAGATTCTGTAGCTGCAAGTGAGAGAAATCTAAGAATTTGTTGGCTCAGTAAGTGAAAAGAACAGAGATAAGGGTTCAGGCATAGCTGGAGTCAGGGACTCAGAGGATGTCATCAGAGCTCAGTCTCTTGGATAGCCAATCTCAGCAAAAGCAGAGTTTAAAATGTCCAGGAGTAAGTCTTATTGGCTGGCTTGAGTTACATGCCCATCTTTGAACCAGTCACCGTAGCAAAGGAAAAGGATTAAACTTGCTTGCCAGACCTTGGTCACATTACACCAATGTCAGAGTGTGAGGACAGTCAATGCCACTTACTTTACATGGGCTGATACCAAGGGTGAGCCTGTTCCTCAGAGAAAAACCATGAAAATTGTTTCCAGAAGAAAAAGGATCAGTAATGTGGGTAAGAAAAAGTACAGATACCTGAAAGACTTGCTTGCCATGCTAAAAAAGTGGGTGTTTTTTCTTCTTCAGGAGTCATATTTCAAGTCACCATTACTTATGGTGCCCTTTGTCATCTTTTGATGCCTTCTCTCTGGCTTCTTCTATTATAGTCCTTCACCATCCCCTTTCCCAGCCCTTCCAGGTCATATCTCTTCCTCTGACTTCCATGCCTTTTCTATTTGCAACCTCTCTTTTAAATACCCATAAAGTCCTACTCTTCTTTCCAGTCTCAGTCCAATTATCACTTCCTCTGTGCTATGATTCTTGATTCCCCTAGCCTAGGACATCTATAATTTTCCACTTTTGTGTTCCCTCTGAAACTGTACACCTTCTAATATGTCACTTTCAAATTAGCATGTATAATCTGTTTGCACGACAGAACTAACGTAGATGTTGAGAGTAAGGTCTGCCTGAGATGGTACATTTGAAAGGATCAATTTCAGGTGATTTAATGAAGGAATAATTGAGAGGTGTTGAAATAATTAGGAACCAACCAGGTACAATAAAGCAGCTATAGGTTGGTGATGGTAGGAAGCCATTGCCACCTCTAGACCTGAAAGGCAAGAAGAACCGTGTTACTGGAACTTAGTCAGTGCTATGTCTGAGGAAGAAAAACAGGCAGAGAGGATCTGCAGCTGCAGGGAGAGGAATCCTGTTACTTCCTAAACTGTGCCCTGACAGGATGAAGGGGATAAAATAAATAGTCCAAATTCTCTCTTCTCTATCTTATGCTGGTACATCCATTGGCTGAATTCAACCAGAAGGAAGAGGACAAGGGAGCTTAGTAGTGTGGTGAGTAGAGATCAGCTTCTCAGCAAAGAAGCAGGGCAGGAAAGAGTGAAACAGAGAATAACCTGCAGAGTCCAGCTGTTCTTTTTGTGTTCCCAGCTCCTAGTATAAATCCTTACATATAGCAGATAATAAATCTTAAACAGAAGAATGAATAAATGACTCTCCACAAATCTCCTATATTCCTGGCTCTCTTCATTCATTTTTCATAATGAATACAATAAATGTAATATAAATGTGGAACTAGATGTGATTTACTTTGTAAACCTTTTGCAATGTTTGCAAATAAATAAATACATTCACAAATTAGAAGAAAAATGTTTGTCCAATTGTGTGTTCTCAAATTAGATTTGGAAATTATCAGCATCATACTCATCAGGAAATTATTCAGCTTTGCCCTTTACCTGGATATCCAATTAATTCTTCCAGCACCCCAGTGAAGTTGGTATTCTCATCCCCTTTTTCAGATAAGGAACTGAGCCTTAAAGGTATTTGAGAATGATCAGACAATGCCTTCCTCTTCGATTCTCTAGCTGCACGAAAACACAACAGAAAAAATTACATGAATGCTTAAATACGAAGGGCATTTCTATAGGAAGTTAAAAATAAAATCAGTGAATCAGAAGTACTTCTCTCACCATTAAGATATGCGGAGGGAAATTGAAATATTGCTACTTCTGTAGTCTTCAAGTGACCATGAAAATATGTCTTCAGAAAAAATAGTGGCTAAAAGCATGAATATATTTTATTTTAATTGAAGTCTGTTTTCAGGGACATATGCAGAGATGCTTACTTTTAAGTGGTAAAGGCATAATAGCAGGAAAAACTGAAGGGAACAGAGATTGAGAATCATAATGATAAATGCAGATTAAAATAATGGAAAATATGAAAGCTGTGTAATATCTTTCCAATCTAGACGATTTTTGAAATGTCTTTGGAAGGGTATTTTGAACATTCTGAATGCAAACTATGACAATTACTATGCTATTGCCTTTCTTTATCAAAATATCCTTTCATAAGAAAATAGCACCCAATTTTTATTTTAAAAAGGTATTTTCTTATATCAGATATATTATTCCTATATTATTCTTAATGCAAAATATGTAATATTAACACAAACTTCTAATACATATTTAAATATATCTTGCAGTTAAGTGCTACTTGGCATGTAGAAAGAGCTGACATTTTATTCACTAACTCTAATGCTTGTGATAACTCTGTAGCAATGAACACTATTAAGGTCTAAACTGTAGTCTCAAAAAACCCTGTCCTACTAAAAGGAACCAGGGTCCTTTAGAGAAATGACTAAGTTCACGCCTATGGTAGGAAATATACAAAATAAGCCTGGGTCATCTTGCTGTTCCAAAAAGCAAGTGTATTATCAAAGAATATTGGAGTCATCTCAAAAAGTTAGAGTAGCCAATTACTGGAGCATTGAAAAAGAAGAATGATGACAATGCAGTGAAACAAGATAAATTTAACCCTACAAATCAATAAGATGTTGACATTTATCCAATAAACAAATGTCTAGAATGAAAGAACATACAATTTACAAACGGGAAATAAAAAGTGAGATACAAACATTACAATATGTTCAGTCTCCACAATAATCAGAGAATATAAATTAAAAACATTAAGACACCATTTTCTTGTCCATTAGATTGGCAAATCTTTAAAAGTTTCAGTATATTAAATACCGACAAAAGAGCCAAAAACCAGGAGATGTTGGAAGCTAAAAGGGTAAATCTTTTCTTGACTGGGCAATTTGGCAGTGACAATTGGTATTTTAAATGTATATACACTCTGGACCAACAATTCTGCTTTCCTGTATCTACCTTAAAGAAAGACTTGCACATATTTTTAAAGAGACATAATGTTGCTGACTGGCTCTATTTTTAATTGTGAAGAAGTTACACAAATTCTATCAACAGGAGAATTAGATATATATGAATCAGTTCAAAAGAATAACTTGGAGGGCTTCCCTGGTGGCGCAGTGGTTAAGAATCCACCTACCAGTGCAGGGGACACGGGTTCGAGCCCTAGTCCGGGAAGATCCCACATGCCGCGGAGCAACTAAGCCCATGCACCACAACTACTGAGCCTGCGCTCTAGAGCCCGCGTGCCACAACTACTGAAGCCCACGCACCTAGAGCCCGTGCTCCGCAACAAGAGAAGCCACCGCAATGAGAAGCCCATGCACCGCCACGAAGAGTAGCCCTGCTCTCCGCAACTAGAGAAAGCCTGCCCACAGCAACGAAGACCCAACGCAGCCAAAAATAAATAAACAAATAAATAAATAAATAAATGTATTTTTAAAAAAAGAATAACTTGGAGATACCTTCGAGCTATGTTTTAAAGTTAAAAAAAGCCACAGTGAAAAACATACAGTATGATGTTATGTACATTTAAAAACCCAAAAAATTATTTAATTCCATATGTGCTATAATATATGTATATGTATATTATATATACATATATAACTGCACAGGAAATAGGTCTGCAAAGATATGCATCAAACTGATAGCATTGGTTACCTTGGGGGAGGAGAATCATGTTAGAGGGAAATAGAATAGACTTTTGCTTTATCTGTATTTTTATACTATAAACACAATAAAATATTTAAGTATTCTTCATTTCATAATTTTTTGAATGTTGACAAAATCATCTTCCAATGATTCTCTAAGGAGGGCATTTAAGGCCCCACTCTATGGATGAGGAAAGGGCTCAGAAATGATGGCTGACATTTGCAAAGCTAAACAATAGTAGAGGTGAAAATTAATTCAGGTTGATCTTAGAGCTTCCAGGCAAAATTTTTTTCTCTAGATCACAAGTAAAAATGATCTTGTATTTTGCACTGGTCAAAACTTCTTTAGAGAGATATTTATGTTGGAGACAGATTTGGGAGCAGTAAGTATTTGCCTACTGAAACCGTGGAAATATATTGAGGAGATTGTGGGTTTGAAGAGGGGCTGGTCCAGAACAGAGTCCTGAGAAATGGCAACCTTCAGTGGATGAACACAGTTAAGGAACCCTATAAGAAAGTCAAAGAAGCAATTGCTACATAATCAGAAGGAGAAGGTGAAGTCCAGAATTCAAGCACAAAGAGCACTTCTAGGAGGAGGAAGTGGTCAACAGTGGCAAATGTTGCAAAGAGGTCAAGTACGAGGGCTTTGACGTGTCATTTGGATTTGGTAACAAGGTCATTCGGTGACTTTGTCAAGAGTCTTTGTGTATAGGCGAGACAGAAACCAGAATGCGGAGGGATGAAGCATGAGGAAGATAGGAGTATTTAACAGTATGGTAGGTCCTCAAAAATTTAAACAGAATAATCACATGATCCAGCAATTTTACTTCCGGGTATATACTCAAAAGCATTGAAAGCAGAGAGTCAGATATTTGTACGCTCATGTTCATAGCAGCATTATTCACAACAGCCAAAAGGTGGAGCAACACAAGTATCCATTAAAGGATGAATGGTTAAATAAAATGTGGTATATACATATAATATGGTATATACATATAATGGAATAGAAACAAACTATGGCAGATACATATAATGGAAGAAAATTCTGACACATGCTATAACTTGAATGAACTTAAGTGAAATAAACAGCCACAAGGACAAGTGTTCTATGAGGTACCTGGACGAGTCAATTCATAGAGACAGAAAGTAGAATGGTGTTTGCCAGGGAATGGGCAGCAGAAGGAGAAACTGGGATTTATTTTTCAATGAGTGCAGAGTTTCAATTTGGGAGGATGAAAAAGATCTGGAGATGGATGGTGGTGATGTTTGTACAACAGTGTGCAAATGCTTCATTCCTCTGGACTATATGCTTAACAAATGACAATAATGGTCAATTTATTTTATATATATTCTAACACACACACAAACACATACACACATACAGAGGGTATGAGGAATTGAAGGAAGTCAATGGTGACAACTTTCTCAAAAAGGAAGGTAATAGGGCACTTTAGTCAGAGGAGATTTTTTAAGATGGAGGAACTTTGAGCATATTCACCAGCCTGGAAAGGATTATTAGAGAAACAGAGATACACATCCACCACCTGGTAAAAGGGACACAAATACTGAGCTAGCACATTAAAATCATCCACAGATATTGAACACTATGCTTCCAGGAGTGAACCTGGGTCTCTGGGGAGCAGATGGGCTTAATGTTTTATAATAATACTCATATACAGTAATATTTAACATTTCTCAAAAAACACATAGAATCTAAGCAATGTTAATCACATCAATAATAACTTTTTCTTCAAAAGTTTTTCTACAATTATCTCACTAGAGAATTCAAATCAGATTTTATATTGGTGATGCTATGCGGGGGGTTTTGTTTGGTTGGTTTGGTTTTATGGTTTTTGTGTGGGAGTGGAGGCCGCTTTCTTAGTATTGTTTATTCATTTATTTTTACTGCAAATTCACATTAAGTATGACTTTAGGTGAAATGGAAAATGTTTCCATTTTTTAATCATCCCCTAATTACTTTTTATTGCCTCTTTGAAAATATAGTTAACTAAAAAGCAGAGTGTGATACCCTGAGAGCGTGGTAGTTTCTAGAGTCCAGAAAGTAATTCTTGCAATCTGTGGAGGTTTACATAATTACTTAATTATTCTTGCAATCCTCCCCCTTCCTCTTCCCCAACGACCAAGGGAGGTTGGGAGAGACCGCCACATACAAATTGCAGCTACCCATTTGCTTCTATTATCCAGTAACCTGGGAGAAGTATATACATGAGTATTTCTTTTTATTTGAAGTTGGCAATAGTATTTGTGTTGCTCAACTGTTTTTATGTCCTTTTCAAACATTGTCCCTACTGTCCTATAGATATTTTTAATTAATGCCCCATCTTGTTAGAAACTTAACCAGTTAAATGTTCAACATTGCAGAATCTGCACCTGTTTTTTATTCTTGTGGCTGAAGTTGAGAGAGACCATAGCTCATGAATAAGCAACAGTTTCAGTTTTGCAATGCTTTATCTATATGTAACAGGCAACTATTCATGGGAAAGGAAGTTTAAGACTTGTAGGTAAAAAACCACTACTCAGATTCCAGGAAAATGCCCGTTTATTGAAGTTTTTTTTTCTTTTTCTTTTTACAAAATATCTGTAGTCAGATTAGGATTTAGGTCATACTCTAAAGACTTTACATTAATTAGCCTTATAAAAACAAGTTTATTCCTCATGTATCAGCTTGATAATTTTCTTCCACACAGAGCAGTATTTTCTGTTCCTCTATGATTATCATTTAGTCACACAGGAAATGTTTCCTCATGTAAATGAGCATTACTTAAGTATAGATTTCAATAACTTTTCTAAAATTTGCTTACACATATAAATATGTGTATACATTAATTATGTATGTATACACATAAATTATAGCCTGTTACCATGATTTCAAGTGTAAGCTTTGTGAATAATTTTCCGTTCTCCATAGAATTTATAAAGCATAATGACTCTGGTGTTTCACAACTTCCTCTTTTGGTAGACTATCCTTTTGCAGAGGGAAAAAAAATGTGTCTAGAGAAGAGAGCGGAGCAGAGAACAGAGCTCTTTGAGGTGTTGATAGTTTAACTCAACTATTTAAGCAGCTCAACAAGCAACTGTAAATAAGACATAGAGGTAAGAAGAAAGTGTTACTTGTTATTTTTCATTTTATTTGGATTGCTACTTATAGAATAACAGTTCTATAACAGTAGGTTAATAACAGTAGGTTAGATAAAACCGATACCTCTCTCAAGTAAGTAGTCAATATTTCAAATGAAAAAGTTTAGTAAATTTACGTTTCAACTTCATACAGCGTTTAAAAAGCTGGAAATTTTAAAAGTTCTTATCGATAGCTGAATTATTTTAACTACAAAGTAAAACATTCTCTTTTTTTCATAATTTTGTACACAGTTTAGTGCTAAAAGAACTTTTATATTAATAATAAATTTTGAGAACTTTTTTCTTCCCCAGCTCTAGCAAATTCCTAACATTTGTAAATTCTCCTACATATATTGCCTTGTTAATTTTGCATATTATTAGTTGAACGTTTTACAGGGAAAAGATATTCTTG
This sequence comes from Globicephala melas, assembly GCF_963455315.2. NCBI lineage: Eukaryota > Metazoa > Chordata > Mammalia > Artiodactyla > Delphinidae > Globicephala > Globicephala melas. The sequence continues at coordinate 114,189,078 of NC_083317.1, read as the reverse complement.
CATTTGTTTACCCACTGTGAAAATATATTGTATTAATTAAAATGTGACATTTCAGTGTTATTTTTCATTATCATCACATTGCAGCGATACGTAAATACTTTAGGAGCAGTTTGTAGTGTAGATGATATGATTTAAAAATTTAAATAAGTAAATCTAATTTTAGAAATTCATGTTTGTCTTAATAAGATTAATTACAGTTTAATGCCTAGCAATGGAACAAGAACTAAAACAAGGTAAGACCATTTGCATTCATAACTGGAGGTCAAACTAAGCTGAAACTGATCTCATTAAGAAATTCTAAAGTAATCTAAATCCAGCAGAATATTTTTTCTTGTTGTTCTAATCTAGAGTAATGTTTACACATATTAACATTAATTTATTGTATTAATACAATTGTATTCACTATATAGGAATTGTATTTAATATAATTTTATACAATTGTATTCATTATATAGCAATTTTTAAATCCTCCTTTTAAAAACAATTGGTTTCTATGTACTTTGACAAAACATTACAATTTATTTTAATACATCTTTAAAAAGAAAAATGCAGTTATATACACATACATATAAATAATATATATAGTCAAATAATAATTTGAATGCTTACTTAATTTGGTTTGCTTTTTAATTAGAATACTCACATGGCTTCCAAAAGAGAAAGTCTACATTGTTCCATCAATTAATGGATTTAATTTTTACTGTTTTGGTAAACAGTACTGTCATACTGGTTCTACTACATTACCTGGAAAAAAGCTTTTTTTTTTTTTTTTTTAAACTATTTTCATGCAATGTGCTGTAACAAGAGTTGCTGTCTTTTGATTATAGGGAGAAGAAAAACAGACTGTTAAAAACAGACTGTTCGTGTTATAAATTCAGAAAGTATAAAGTTTGACATCCTTAACTAGATCAACATTTTAGTATTGAGAAATCCATTAAAATTGTGCATCTTCATCTTTATGTATCATACACTAGTTAAACACTACTTCCATCAGGACTTCGTTATGTTATTTGCAACAATACCATTTTTAATGCCCCTCTCTTTTAAAAAATGATGGAAGTATTTCTAAATGTCCAGAATTTTAAGTATGAGATATTTTGACATCATGAGCTATTAAGTGCTGTGGGTGTGGTATTATGCTGAATAACTGATAACAACCAAGAGAAAACATAACCCAAGGAAATTACAATCTAAATTGATCACCGCTGCAAATTCAGAACCACAAATGAAGGCTAAAGAAGTAGAGAAAATGCTATCTTGCCAGCAAGACAGATGTGTTGATGTTGTTGAGAATTACTAAAGTCTCTGAATGAACAGTCTAGTCCTAGACTATGCAAAATAAGCTTAGAATTTTTTCTGCCTTTGAGAAAATTATATCTACAGAAAAAAATTAGCGCCTATATGGCTGTGTTTGCATAAATCATATAGATTGTTGAAGGGGATATTCTTGGCATTATTAGGAAAACAGCTGGATGCATTGCATAGGCTTTTTATTTCACATACTGTTATTACAACAAACATTTAGACCCTGCTCACACATCCAAAAGTTTTAAGTGACATTAGATATAATATTGTAAATAATTCATTTCTGGAAAACACAAATTTTGACTTTTGCACTATAGACACATATTTTACTATGTTTCGTTAGGATTACATTCATGTGACCCACTATCTAAGACATAAATTTTCATTGAATCTAATAAAAGTTAAAACTGGATGACTGCTGTATGGCATTGTGAAATTTTATACCTGTCTTAATAAGACACGGTTGACTATGTGACCTGTGGGTGATCTTGCTGGAGATCTGTTAGACTATGGAGACCCAGGGTTGATCCAGCTAATCTCACAGTTCCCTGGCTGTGTCCTCTTTCGCAGTATGAACTTCCCAAAACTGCCCACCTGTAGAAGAGAATGCTGCTAACAGAGGGCTCTATCCCACCCAAATATATCATCTTTCAAATAATAATTTTACTTTGAAACAACGTTATTTGTTTTCGACATAAATAACTGGATTTGCAAAAGAACTTTTGAAACACTGAAACATTTCTTTGTTGTTTGTTTTGCTTTCCCTCCTTTTGGCTATTTCCCCATTTGCAAAAAAAAAAGCAAAGACAAGAAAGTTTGTTGCCTGAAAGAAAGATTATGGCTTAAGCGCAGACTAAGAAGGACGCAGTGTTTTAAATTCAGAAACAAAAATACTCTAAATCTAGGTAACGTGGGTCTTTCAGCATTTTAAAAGCAAATTTGTGTCCACCTACATCTGTTGATCTTCTATTAATTTTTAATGTATGTGACTTCCAAAGAAGTGCCACATGTAGCCTATTCATATTTATTTTATTAATAAAAATATGTGCTAAATAAGTCGGAAAGTTCTTGTTTTCCCAAAAATATGCACTGTGGAACTCTGGGTTGTCTGTGAGATAGAATATGAGTCTCATTTCCATATAAGAAATAATTTCCGTAAATATAAAGAATAAAGGCAAGTCCTTTTATACTTCTGAGTATTCCCATTTAAAACAATATGTTAAGTGCAGTCTAATTTACACATCTGCACTGTAGAAAATAAATACACTGCTAATTTATTGTAAATCAACTATACTCCAATAAAAATTTTTTTAAACTGCTAATTTTTAAAATATTTAAAATGCAAATAATTTGTTTTTTGAGCATTATTGTTATATTTCCAACACTTACCTGACATCATTGATATTTTTTATTATTTTACATGAACTAAAATCAGGCAGTTAGATTTGATGTTTTCCAAGTTGCTTTTAGCTTTATGTTTTCATTATTCCATGCGTGTACAAGAAATAAGTTTTAATTTTTCAGTATTATTGAGGAAAATGCTAAATTTGGATTTTAAAATCCAAATTTAAAGAAAATCTATTATTCTATTTTACAGATATTTCATCATAAGCCTTTAGTTTTTTATGTATGTAGTCATTATCACATTCTCAAAATTCTTCTTATTGATGTAAATAGTAATATGATCTGCAAAAACATCACCAGTTCTGATTCTGAAAATAAACTTAGTAGAATTTTTCTTTAAGTATAACTTAGTTCAATTTATTTTTCCTTTTTATAAGAAAAAATATAAGGAGATACATTTATTCTTTTCCTGTGTTGGTGAACAGATCTGAATTAGAGGAAAGGCAAAAACATTCTCTGTGCAATTAGGCGGCTTTCTGAGTAAAATAAAATCAGATAGCTGATGGCAGTGGACTTTTTAAAATGCTCACTAGAAATGCTTGTTATACTTCATTTACTTAAAAGTTTTTTTTATTTAGAAATAATTTCAAGCTCAAAAAAGTTGTAAAAATAAAAATGGTATAATGAACTCCCACATACTCTTACCCAGGTTTGCTTAATCTTAATATTTTACCCCATTTGCTTTATAATTTGCTCTCATTCTTTCTTTCTATCTTTCTACCTCCATTTTTTTTCCTGAACCACTTGAGGGCACATTACAAACAACATGACCCTTTACTTCAGTGTGTAATTACTGAAAATAGAAGTCTCTTATTTAACAGTTACATATAATTATCTACTTCATAAATTTACATGGATACAATACTTTAATCTCATATTTGTTCATATTACGATTTTGCTATTTATCTAACAACACCCTTTATAATATTTCCCCTTCCAGTAAAGAACTCAGTCTAGAGTCATGAATCACATTTAGTTATAATGTCTCTTTAGCCTTCCTTAATCTGGAATATTTCCACACTATTTCTTGTCTTTTATGGAATTGAAAATTTTAAAGAATACAGTTTATCCACCTACTCTTTTTTCTATTCTTTTTAACATCAAGTTCCTCATTTTGTATTTGACATTTTTTCATGGTTAGATTGTGGTTATGCATTTTCTGCTAGAATACTGCACATATAGGTGATACTGTTCCTCTCATGCTATCACATCTAGAGGCACATGATGCTCATCTGTCCCACACTGGGAGTGTTAATTTTGGCCACCTAGTCAAGGTATTGCTTAATTTCTCCATTTTATTAGGAAGGCTCCTAGTGAAAAAATTTCCAGCTGGGCTTCGCATTAACTGGTGTTCTCATCTGATGCAATCTGTACTATAATGGTTACCAAATGATGATTTTCCAACTCCAGCACTCCCTGCACATTTTCGTCAGTCTTGCGCATTCTAAGCAAAAGAGCTCTCTTCTCTCCCATTTATTTAATTATTAATTTATGTGTCTGTTACTGGTGTGAACTCATGAATTTCTGTCTTTTCAATGGTTATAATTCATTACTGCTTTAATTATTTTGGTGCTCAAACGGTCCCTATTTAGCCAATGGAGCCCTCTCTTTCTGACTTCTGATGCCTCTGTGGCACCTCCCCATCATGTTAGTGAGTACTTTCTGGCAGAAGAAGATGTTGTAGGCTGGTCTGGTACCCATCCTGTTTCACCCCTGGAATCATTCATTTCTCATCTCCTTTAGTGGGGAACGGTGTTAGAGGCTCAGATCTGGATGCGTAGCATATCCACTGCCACTGAATATTTTTGCCTCTTGACTCTTTCAGGAGAAATATGTTAATGCACATACATATGTAGAGACATAAACACAAAAGTATGCATTCACAAATGCTTATGCATAAAAACTTTTGTATACACACACCTCTCTTTTGGACATCATGAGTTCATCTGATAGCTCCAATTCCAATCTCTCCCTGTAGGGTTCTTTCTTGCCCTTCCCTATTCCATATTTGTGTGCTCCTCCTTCCACAGTGTGAGCCCTGGATCCTAACATCAACATGCTTACTCGTGCACTCAACCCTATGATACATCTCTAAAATAATTTCTAAATTGTTTTACCAAAACCACTACTACAATAAACAAACCTACTGAAAAAGAGGGCAGAGTTTGTGTGCACTTCTCTCCCCCACACCCATACCCAACCAAATAGTGTATTTGTAAATTACTGGATGGATAAATTTTCCTTCCTTCCTTCCTCTTTCCCTCCATCCCTCACTCTCTCTTCTTTTCCTTTTCAGTCAGGGTTATAATATTCATTTAAAATACAATTAGATTCATTTGTTTCAGTTTGTTTCCAGTTTTAAGTTTTCCTCCTTTGCATTCTTTTTGCTTTTATTTTATTTTTTGAATTGATTTAATCTTTTTTTTTTTTTAAGCCATGGAGATGAATTGCTACTTGCCTGGGGACATTTCTATTAAACAAGCTTGATACAACCTAATTCAAATGTTATGATACAATTCAGAAATACCTATTCGAGTTGCTGGTTGAACTTTTATCTTTATATTTCAATTCTGTGCAGTCTACGTTTAGTCTAAAGTCAGTTATTCTCTTGCGTATTGCAAAAAGTGACCATTTCAGATGAGAAAGTAGATATCTGTAGTACTTGGCCAACCTTATGGGTTTATCATTCCAGAGATTTTTTTAAAGTTAATTGTATATATATCACCACATTTACAAAAAATAATTAGAAAAGAAAGTAAGATAAGAAGTAACCATGAATTTGTGTAGTCCATAAACATCGGGAAAAATTCTCACCCTTCAATATAAGTGATTCTAGAATGTTCCTGCCCCCAGCCCTTCCCCATATTCTACTCCAGTGCTTATAACTATGAATACATTCTAATATTTGTGGCAGCAAGAGCAAGTGGGTCTATGTCAAAAGATTCATGTTCAAATTCAATTCTGTCACTTACTGACTTTGGATCTTAGATAAGTTACTTGTCTTCCCTCTCCAGATATCTAGTCCCATACCTTTAAATTTAAAAAAATCCATACCTCCTTAACTTTCTGCCAACTTCTGGATTCATACCTCAAAGTGATTATTAAACTTCTTCACTCAGGTATTAACAGATATGTCAAAGTCAACAGGTCCAAAAAAAAAAAAAAAATCTCCTCATTTCCTGCCCTTCTCTGCTCCGTCCCCAATTTTCTTTGGTCAGTAAATGGTACCATCTTATACTCAGTTATCTAGGTCAAAAGCATCATTAATTTCTTTCTTTGCCTCACCTACATCCTACTTATCAGCAAGTCTGTTAAAATATTTTTCCAAAATATATCCCAGCACTGATCAGGCTTACCCCTTCTGCCATCTTGAGCACCATGTGAGACACTGTCATCTCTGTTGAAGGCATCTCTGATCTTGTTCTAGCCTCCTGAGAAATTTCGCTTTTTCTACCCATGCATCCTTGCCAGCATGACTCTTTAAAACATAAATCATATCATATAACTCGCTGCTCAAAATTCTTCAATGGTTTCCTATTTTAATTGGGATAAAATTCACATTTTTCCTGATAGTTTATATGTCCTGTCCTCCACCTACATCTCCTCCTTCATATCCTACTTCTCATCCCTTCACTCATTATGCTCTGACTCCACTCTTCATTTTGCTCCTAGGGTATCTTAACCTCATTTCTGACTCAGGGACTTTGCACATGCTCTTCCTTCTCTTTTCATGGCATGCTCTTCCCACATGTATTATTGTGACACAATCATTCTTTATTCAGACCTCTGCTCAAATGTTTGTTCCTCCAAAGGGTTGTCTTCCATAACCAACCGAAGATTTTATTGTAGTGTCCCTATCCCAGTCACTCTCTATCCTTTTTCCCATTTAAATTTTCTAGATAGCACTTAATACTAAATAAAATATTCATCTTTATTTCTTTATTCAATTATTTATTGTCTGTTCCTCCCACTAGAATGTAAGTTCCATGAGGGTAGGGATTTGGTCTGTTTTGTTCATGATATATCCTCAGTTATCTAGAACACTGCATGGAGTATAGTAGGTACACAAATAAATCATTAAGCAAAAGGCTTTGATGTTTCTAAGCCTCATGTACAGGCATAATAAAAATAAGAGCTGGGCTTCCCTGGTGGCGCAGTGGTTGAGAGTCCGCCTGCCGATGCAGGGGACACGGGGTCGTGCCCCGGTCCGGGAAGATCCCGCATGCCGCGGAGCGGCTGGGGTGAGCCATGGCCGCTGAGCCTGCGCGTCCGGAGCCTGTGCTCCGCAGCGGGAGAGGCCACAACAGTGAGAGGCCCGCATAAAACAAAAAAAATAAAAAATAAGAAAATAACAGCTATCTCCCAAGGTTGTCTGGAAGAAGCCAAGGTTATGATAGTGCTCTAAACTGCCATGCAATTGTCAGGTGGGGATACTTCTGTTACCATTGAGTGAAAGGAACTGAAACAAAAAAGTAGTCCCTGGAGACAACAAATGGACCAAGAAGTTCTCTTTTTTGTGTGTGTTGGCTTTTTTCCACTGAGCTAAAAAGAGATGAGTTCACAGCGGCTGCTGCTACCCTCTTAGAATCCAGAGGGGCAGTTGCTGTGCATTGCTGCCCCATGGCTTCTACACTTTTTCTGCCCATGCCCTCACCACCAAGAAAAACATGCGCCCGTTCTTCTTGGCCAGTTAGGGTTCATTGCTTTCTTCAGGCCAGATGGAAGAGCAATCTCCTTCCAGAATACTTTCTTGATGAACCATCTGCTGTGCCGTCCTCATGGCTATGCATGCAATTCACATATTGTTTTGTAATTATTTCCTGGTTCTATTTTTGGTCTTGAAGTGGATTATAAAGCTACTCTAGGAAAACTGTTATGGGTTTTGTTTTTTTTTTTTTTTTTTTTGCCTGTGCAAAATGTCAAGTTTAAGGTTATAAACATAAAACTTGGTTCTTGAGATTATTAGGCTCCAAATAACAGTGGTGGTGATGATGCTGATAATAGCTTTATTACACGTTTAGCACCAGTTTTTAGTAACATTGTATGTCACTTTTCAGTACTATTTTTTAGTACCATTTAAAAATATTATTGTATTTCAGGTGCTTCCCATGAGTAATTTAATACCCTCACCAACACTGTAAAATTAGTACTATTATTCCCACTTTACAGATTTAAGAGAAAAAAGAGAGAGAGCTTCAGAGAGAGGTAGCTTGATAATGGTCACAAAACTGATCTTGGTGTGTCTTTCTCTAAGCTGGGTCTTTATCATGGTATTATACTGCCTCTACTACTTATTTACTGAGAAGCAAGGTAGGCAGAGCTGTGGCTTAGATACTGTTAGAAATTTATAGACTATGTGGTATAATCCCTGCCTCAGAAATCTTACAATCTAGTAGATGAAATATTAAAAGAAGTGGATTTTGAGACCCAGTATGAAAAATATATAAGATATATTATATGCCTTTTGCGACGTCAAAATAATTGAAAGCTATACTTCTGGGTATAGTGATGGCACAGGCTTCCTGAAGGAATCAGCTTTAAAGTTGAACCATCAACATTTAATCGGTAGAAAAGGGATAATAAATTTTTTGGAAAATTTCAGAAAAGTTTCAAAGAACTAAAAAAATGTTAATATCACATGAATTTAATATTGGGTAACTTTTTTTCTATTTTACGGTCCTCCCACACGAGGTATTTGGTGACCCTGACCTTGTGGTTCTTCTCAGGAAGTGGGTTATGTGAAGAGAAGATTTTTAATTCTTGTGAGAAGACTCTGTTTTCATTTGGAAGTGTGTTTATTCATGTATTCCTACATCAAGCATCATGCACTGAGCACTGTTCTAGATGCTGGGGGAACAGTGATGGACAGGACCAAGATTCTACACTCAACATTCTACCCTTCAGTCTAGCGGGGAGAGACAATGAGTAAACCAATAGACGAGTAAATTTTTTAAAAGGGAATTTCAGATGAGGGTAGCATCACAAAGAAAATTAAGCAAAGTAGAAGGACAGAGAGACAGCTGGCCTCCCGAGGTGGCCTCTCTGAACGTGTAATATTTAAGCCAAGACCTGAATGATGAGAAGGCTGAGAGAACCATGGACTCTGGGAAGAGTGGCCCAGGAAGAGTAACGGGCAAGGGCAAGTGCAGAGGCAGGAATGAGTTTGGCATATCTGCATATCTGAGAAGCAGAAAGAGTCCAGTCCTCGGAGGGAAGTGGAAGATGAAGCTAAGGAGAACTGAGGTGGACAAAGGGCCAGGGAACCTACGTTGTAGGCCAAGGAAAGGAGTTGTACAGTGTGAGCAAATATTTGCAAGGACATGCACATGTGTGTATTGGGTAGAGGAGTACATGAATGACCCATTCATTATCTATGTTTAACACAGGCCAGGAAAGGCTGTTGTTTGAAGAGAAGCAGGAATTACTACATAGGTCAAAAGCTTTCTTAGGAGATAAATTATTATATTTAGATAAATTTCAGATAAGCTAAGTTTACCTTCAGAGGTTAACTACATTTTCTTGCCTTTTCATTTCCATAATAGGTGTGACGTTTGATAAAAGTGAAAAGGTCTCAAATATCATTTAAATTTGTCAACTTAAGATTTTTCAGCAAGATTGCCATGGACTAACTGACCCCAATCGTGGTCATTGAAGATAGGTTCACTGATGTCTGGTAATGGGGTCATTAGGTACCTTCGTTTCTGCATGGATCTAAAGCAGAAAAGACTAGAGAAAAGGCTGTTTTCCGGTGCCTGGAGACAACAGATGTTCCTTTGTTTATTCTTCCTAAATCACAGTGCCAGTGATGATAGGGACCCTTGCAATATCAACCTGTTCCTCTTCTAAGTAGTAGTAACTTACTTTGCATTTTCCATGGTAATTATAAATTTCCTCTGATTTATTTTTATTATCCCAAGAGCTCTAAATGACCCAATTACTACCACTTAAATCCTAGAGTTAGTTGGACACAACTTTTTTGAGGGAGGTGGGAGGTGGAGTATGATTTGGGAAGGGAATATAAGCTAGCTTACTGAAAAGGACATATTCTTTTTTTTTTTAATGGAGTAAACAAACTCAATATTTAAGAACGATTGGCCTCCCCCTATACTTAAGAAATGAATTACAACTAGTATGGCTGCTTCTCTGTCTGGTTTGGGTTAAGAGCTGACAAAGAAAAAAATCTACTTCTGACCTTGAGCTGAGTATGTCCTAGAAGGATGGCAATGGGTGGGGTGGAGAGGAACACAATCATTATTTCCCCAAGGCAGGCAGACATCATACTGTAGGAGTCAGAAGCTAACTTTTGAGTACTCCTGACAATGCCTGAATAGAAAACCATTATGCTACCAGTTTTGAGAAGTGTGGAGGGGTGCAAATGACTTATGTGCTATTTAAGCAGTGCATTCCATCCTATAACGTAAATATGTGGGTGTGATGACTGACCATGTTCTTGGATTAATGCAAAGTGTGAGATGGTGTGTGGTTCCCAAGTGCATGAGGGAATAAATGCATGAATATCTGCAGTGTGTGAATATTAGAGACCAGTCCTGAAACATGAAGCCACTCTCTGACCTGCCACGTACCATAGTTGGGCAGTTTAACCAAGAAGCAAAGCTACTGAAACTATGGAGTTGCAGGTTTTCTGCAATAAGAATAGTACATATTTGCTGACGTGAACAAGATTCAGGAGGGAAGCACAGAAAGAACACGTGGGCTTGGGGTGTGACTCTATTTAGTTAACTTGGGGCGGATAGTTGTCCAGAATTGGATGCTAAGAATGCTTTCTCCAGGCCAAGCAGACTCTCCTCCTGCCTTATTTGGCTTTGTTCTTCTGACGGTGACCCATCATGTTGGAAAAGAATCTCTTTCAAAAGTGTAAATGTTCCTCTTTCTGCGGGTGATGTCATCATTCCTGTGGTCCAAGCCTTTGTTACTAAATAGTACTTAGCAACACATAATCATTATTTTCTCCTCATAGAGTTCTGAGCATGTTCGTTCTGATGAAGTTGAGAGATATATTTTTTTCAGGGAGGTAGGAGTAAAATCTGAAAAAGGGGAAGCTATGTCTGAAAGGATCTCTTGACTAGAGTTACTTAAAAGAAGCAAGTAGACAACGAAATTTTTATCCTGTGGCAACAGCTTTGACTGGGTTAAAAAAAAAAATCACAATTTCACGCACGGTTCCAAAGGAAGTGGTTTCCATGCAACTGTGCATATAAACTGTTCTTTAAAGTGGTAGATGTCTTTTTTCTTTTTAATTTAAACTCTATTTATTTATTTTTTTTATGGCTGCGTTGGGTCTTCATTGCTGCGCGCGGGCTTTCTCTAGGTGCGGTGAGAGGGGGCTACTCTTCCTTGCGGTGCACAGGCTTCTCATTGCGGTGGCTTCTCTGGTTGCGGAGCACGGGCTCTAGGCACACGAGCTTCAGGAGTTGCAGCACGCGAGCTCAGTAGTTGTGGCTCACGGGCTCTAGAGTGCAGGCTCAGTAGTTGTGGCACACGGGCTTAGCTGCTCCGTGGCAGGTGGGATCTTCTCGGACCAGTGTTCGAACCCTTGTCCCCTGCATTGGCAGGTGGATTCTTTTTTCTCTTTTTTTTTTTAAACCCCACATTTGTTTATTTATTTATTTTTCTGGCTGTGTTGGGTCTTCGTTTCTGTGCGAGGGCTGTCTCTAGTTGTGGCAAGCGGGGGCCACTCTTCATCGCGGTGCGCGGGCCTCTCACTATCGCGGCCTCTCTTGTTGCGGAGCACAGGCTCCAGACGCGCAGGCTCAGTAGTTGTGGCTCACGGGCACAGTTGCTCCGTGGCATGTGGGATCTTCCCAGACCAGGGCTCGAACCCGTGTCCCCTGCATTAGCAGGCAGATTCTCAACCACTGCGCCACGAGGGAAGTCCCTAAAGTGGTAGATGCCTTTTGCTTGGCTTGGCTTGTCCTTCTTATGATTCCCCTTGTAAAGTGGGTGGGGAAAGTTGGACAAATGAAAGCTGTTCACTGGCCAATTAAGAGAGATGTTTCTCAAGTGCCTGTTTATCATTCCAGGGAACATCTGGGATTCCCTTTTTAATTACATCCTACCTGTCTATTCAAAAAACTGTAAGAGGAGCTGTCTTTTCATTTTGTGAAAAATAGCTGTAAATTTCTTAAAGTTGTAATGTGATTTTAATCACCATATTTTGAAGAGACTTGAAGTTTAAACTGAGCTTGTTCTTTAAATATTCTAGATTTTTAAATTTGTAATTACTATCCACTTAAAATAATAACAGTAGCTATAACTTATCAAATGCCTCACTCATGTTAGGTTAATTCTCATGAAGTCATTCATCAGCACACTTTTATGAGGTAGACGTTTTAAGTTCACAGGAAACTGAGACTTGGAGAGACTGTCCAGAATCTCATGTCTAGTAGACTCCAAAGACTCTTTTATCTCACAGGAGCCAAGGTCATGGGCAGAGCAGCAGCTTTGGAAAAATTACCCCCCGTTGTTTAACCTGGTTCTTCTAAAGAGTGTGGTGCAAACACAGGTCATTGCACGAGGCTGGGGAGACGGATATGCCTTGTTTCAAGAGCATGCAACAGCACAGGCAGAGGGGCAAGGTGGCAGCAGCCGTGACTGTTGCCAGTGGAAACTGGCCCATGTGTCATATTTGGCATGTATATACCTGTTGCCAATAACCCCAAAGTAGACAGTGTGTTCCCTTTAGTCACCCAGTAAGTTAGTCATAAATGAAATGGACTTACTTCAGTTGTCTTCTTCCATCATGGTAAGGAAGATAAACAAATGTGTGCCAGGTGTCATCCATGTACTCCGTTTTCCTGATAATTTGGGTGCCTCACATAAATTGGATATTTGGTGACAAATGTGCCCTTTTCTACAAGCTTAAGTCTAATCTGAGTTAACTTCCCAGGGACCATGTAGAGTTTTCAGTATTTAGGGACCTGACGAAGTGTTTACAGCTTCTTCCAAGAAAGACCTACCAGTATATTGTAAGAATAAACAGACTTCAAAGTCATCACAAGGAGAAAAACTGTTCTGGCTAAGTCTGTAATTTAGAGTATCTTTAGAGAAGAAAGACTTTATGAAAAGAGAGGCTCTGGGTGGCCAGCCTCTTTTATACAGTTACTTTTTTCTTTATTTAATTGTAAAGACTAAATGACAGGTAGGAAAGTGCTTTTTTTTGCAGGAACGTGGGCGTCTTGAAGCTGTGGAAGGAAGTTACATTGTGCATGGGAGTAAGCATGTGGGTAGGAGTTGTACATCACCACTCTATTGCTAGTCTAGAATAATCATGCATAAACATCTTTACGGTGGCACCTGAACAGAATTAATAAACTCCTATCAAAGGCACTTGATACATTGTTTAAAATAAGCACATATTACCTTTTATATCCAGCAATAGTAAAGAAAATTTTTACATCAGAAACAAGGATAAAAAAGTCCTGTAACTTTGACAAAAACAAAGATAATACAAGTGGATTTTCATATATTAATTCAAAAGCTGACATACTATACTCTCCAAAAGTGTGAGAGAGAAGCTGGCTTTGTCTGTAGATGTCATAGCCTTAAAAGATTAAACCCAGGAAATGAATGAAAGTAAACACCAAAGAACACAGCAAGGGCAGAGTAGTAATGATCAGTCAGAGATTTCTTTAAACCTTGCCCTCGGGGGCTGTGTGGTGGACACCCTTCATCTTAACAGAAATAAAGTCACTGTTTCACACAACCAGTAATAGAATTCTGTCTTACAAATGAGGAGGAATTCAAGCAGTGTAGATGTGTAGTTTAAGTACTGTGATGGCTCTCACAGAGCTATAATTTCAGATGTTTGAATTCAGTGAAATAAAGGGGAGATCATAAAAATAATAATTGTCTGTCTTTTGAGTTTAGATTCACCTATTCACATGTTTTTCCTTCCCTTTCACTACACTTTGCAAATTTGTATTGTTTACTTAATTGATTATAATTACTTATTATTTCATATCTATTGCCCCTGTGGGACTGTATGTTTCAAGAGGCTTGGGGTCCAGTGTTACACACCCTGTAGCCTCAGATTCCAGGAAAGTCCAGAATTATGCCAGGTGCTCAGTGACTATTTGTGGACCAGATAGGAAAGTTGACAGCAAAACGACTTAGAGGGAAAAATGCAGCAGTTACCAGTGAGCTGGTGGCCTACGGCCAGAAAAGTTTGAAAGGGAGAAGAATGTTCAACATTGTCTAGAAATACATAAATTACTGAGAAGGCTAGATGGGATCAGGTCCTGTCAGCAGTTACTCATTGCTAAGCCGGTGACAGAAATACAGGCATTTGAGTCCAGCCAGGTGTGGCCAGGAGAGCCACATTCTGGCTGACGGCACATTCACAAAGACAGTAAATTAAGACTTGTAACATTACCCGCAAATGAGATTCAAATGAGAAATGTCCTATTAATTTATTTGTATTTATGATTTAACTATGTTAGTTTGTTGAGTGAATTTGTAAAACATACTAAAATTTGCCAAAGACTTTTTATTTCTAAAAAGTATATATATACATATATATGTATATATTCATATAACATTTTCATATATAGGTATGCATATACATATATGTATATATTCTAGAATATATATTTTTTTCTTTAGTCTGATATAAATAAACCCAAAAGGAAGTGGCCCAGGATACTCAGAGGCCCTGATGTCATTCTCAACTGTGCTCATGATCACAATTTCTTAGAAAGAGGCAGGGTATAGAATTTGAAGCAAACAGCAACCTAAGCCTTACAGAACATGTAGGATTATCCTCTGTGTGGGCTTGATTGTTTCTCTAGATTGTTTTTAAGCCCACAGGTCACTGATGCTTACGTGGTACAAAGTGAGACATATTTTGGTGGCCTAAGGAGCATCATGTCCAACCAGGTGCATGACAAAGGTGCCACAGCATCTAACCTCCCCACAACTAGCCTGTCTCCTGCATTTCTACATGCATGTGGGCAAACCTAAACTCAATTTGAGATAATGTTTCCTGCAGAGAACACTGTTTCTATTGTGCCAGACAAACTTGCCAAGGGGAGGGAACAGAGCAGGTCCATACATTGCCACTGATTCTGAGGGATTTTATTTCATAAACTCTAGCTCAGCAGTAGGAAACCTTGGCTGTATAGCGGGATCATCTGAGAAACTTAAAAAAAATATTGGTGGGGACTTCCCTGGTGGTGCAGTCGTTAAGAATCCTCCTGCCAATGCAGGGGGCACGGGTTCGAGCTCTGGTCCGGGAAGATCCCACATGCCACAGAGCAGCTAAGCCCGTGCACCACAACTACTGAGCCTGCGCTCTGGAGCCCGCATGCCACAACTACTGAGCCCACGTGCCACAACTACTGAAGCCCACGCACCCAGAGCCCGTGCTCCACAACAAGAGAAGCCGCTGCAATGAGAAGCCCGCGCACCACAACGAAGAGTTAGCCCCTGCTCACCGCAACTAGAGAGAGCCCACACACATCAACAAAGACCTAACGCAGCCAAAAATAAATAAATAAAAACCTTGAGGATATTAAAAAAAAAAATTGGTGCTTGGGTGCCACTCCCAGAAATTCTGATTTAATTGCAACCCAGAGATAGACGGTTGCACTCTATAGATCCAAAATGTAGCCAAAGTCAAGAACCACTGCCCTAGTTTCAGTCTCCTCATTTCTAGGAGGGCCTCACAAATGCTATCTCACACGTCTCTTGTGAGGGTTCAAAGAGATAATGTGTGTAATAGGAATCCATCATATTGCTGAATTCGCCAGTTTCCCTTATTTCAGGAGGGGAAATAGAAAGCCAAGGACGTGGGGTTGGGGGAGTCTGGGAAAGTGAGGAGGAGAGATCCATAGAGCCCTCTAACTTCTGCCTATTAGCAGTTCATTAGGGTTAACAAGCTATCCTTTTGTCAGAGCAAACACTTTTGAAGGATTAAGCCTCATTCTCGCCTTAGTGTGAATGACTTTAATCAGATAATCTCCTATCACCTAGTTGGGGATTTACTATTGAAGGTCTGGGGGAAACAAGGAGAGAGAGAGAGAGTTGCAAGGGCTGCAAGGGCGGCCTGGAGTTTTTTGAGGGCAGGGTGAGGAAGCCTGCCTGTCTGCAGCCACAGCGTCTGGGAACTAGACTTGACACTCAGTAGGCTTTACATAATGGCAGCATGAAAAATAAGAAAAACTTCCCCTCACGTTGCTAGGGCAATGATTTGTTAAAGTGTTCCTACTGTCAGGTCGCTTGTCTGTCTAATGGCTCTTCCTGACTTGTCGGTGTCTTTCTTTCTGCCGTCAAGCACTTAACATGTGCCAGGTAATTATACCATTTGCCGGCTGGTTGGGAGTCTATGAGGAGCAAGGCCTTGCCCAGCCCTATCCTCTTTGCCATCTGCTTGGCACATGGGTTTAACTGAATTATTTCACTTGCTACACTCTTTTCCAAATGTGCAGGGGTTTTTTCCCTAGGTCTATCCCCCTCTACTAGATTAGACTGTGAGCACCTCGAAGAGATCTTAATTTCCATGTCCCCAGTGCCGTTTAACTCTTGAGACGTAATGCTCAGTAAATATCTGTTGAATGAATCAAGGAGCAGCCGGGTGCACCCTGATGCCTACATTAAGACATTAGAATTAATTTATGACCGTACTGCTTAGTTCCCACACTACTGAACAAGGCAAAGAGGGAAGAAGAGAAAAAAGATGTGTATACGAAGCTCCCACCATTTATTCATGTGACAAAAGTTGTTCTTATTCAGAAGTCCCTTTAGGACAGCACTCCCCAACCTTTTTGGCACCAGGGACTGATTTTGTGGAAGATAATTTTTCCACAGGCCGGGGAGGGGTGGAGGGGCGATGGTTTTTCAGAATGATTCAAGAGCATTACATTTATTCTGCCCTTTATTCCTATTATTATTACATTTTAATAATATATATATTATACAATTACATTGTAATATATAATGAAATATATAATGAAATAATTATACAACTCACCATAATGCAGAATCAGTGGGGGCCCTGAGCTTCTTTTTACTTGCTACTCACTGATAGGGTTTTGATATGAGTCTGTAAGCAACGGATTTATTATGGTGTTTGTGCAGTCAAACCTCTCTGCTAATGATAATCTGTATTTGCAGCCGCTCCCCAGCGCTAGCATCACCGCCTCAGCTCCACCTCAGATCATCAGGCATTAGATTCTCATAAGGAGCGCGCAACCTAGACCCCTCACATGCGCAGTTCACAGTAGGGTTCACACTCCTATGAGAATCTAATGCCACCACCGATCTGACAGGAGGCGGAGCTCAGGCGGTAATGCGAGCGATGGGGAGCGGCTGTAAATACAGAAGAAGCTTCACTCGCTCGCCTGCCACTCACCTCCTGCTGTGCGGCCAGGTTCCTAACAGGCCATGGACAGGTACTGGTCCGTGGCCCAGGGGTTGGGGACCCCTGCTTTAGGACATCACTTGAAACATGGTCTGAAGGTAATTTCTGGAAACAGAAGGGGAAGCAGGAATAAGAGATGCCGACAAAACATCCAGAGAGAGAAAACCCACACAAAGGAATGAGAAGAAAAAAGGATGTGGAATATCATAGAAGCCAAAAGAAAGGAACTTCAGAAATAAATGAGTAGACAGATACAGTGGATGTTTAGAAAAAGAAAAATCAACCTTGCTATTGACAATTTCAATTTTTTTTTTTTTTTGCATTTAGGAAGAAATGAGGCAATGGCCACATTTTCCAGATGCTTTTATTCTACATAGAACAGAGTTAACATGTAGAAATGTTTGGATTACAGTCCATAAGATAGTTACACTATAACATTTATACTGTTAGATCTAATAGATACTGTTTTTAAAAGATTACAAGGAGACTCTCTGCTAAACCACAGCACACCATTTTATGAGATGGTAGAAAATATTTCACAATATTACATGTAATTATATATTGTAAGGTAACATAATATAGGTAATATGTCCATTTTGACCTTCTGGTATCTGTTTCATAATTATTCTTGTAACATTTTTACTTATTAAAAGACCATTAGTGTACATTTTCTTTTCCTTAATGACAGTCTGTATTAGAAGACAGTGTGTATATCCTAGATAAGAATGTATAGAAATGTATTACACATTAGACACATGACTTCAGGATCTGGGACGTAGGCTCAGAAATGCTGCACTGTGGGGCAGGAGGCTTGACCCCTTATTAACTGTGAGGTTTTGGTCAGGGGTCAATTCTCCAGTCTCTGTTACTTTATGTGACAAATGAGGATTATTAATGAATATGAATGACATGGAGATATTATTTGCTTTATAAAGTTATATTATGAGGTGAAGTGGGGAAAAAAACAGCAGAAAATTGTACATGTAGTACAATAACAATTGTGTAAAAAAATGTGTTGAGGAAAACCTGGAAATAAGTAAACTAATATTATCAGTGTCTATTTCTGGGAACTGGAATCACTGCTGAATTTTATGAAAATGTTCTGTCTTCAGAAATTTTGAGTTTTCTATCCTGTGTTGACTTGAGGGAAGAAATAAATCTCTCTTTCTCACGCACACACATACACACACACACACACACACACACACATTTCACTTCTCTCAAGGCCTGGAGCTGGTCATCTTATGGATTCTCTTCAGCTCTGAGATGGAAGATTCTAATGTTTACTGTATCTCACTGCTATAGGCAACTAAATCACTCTCTTCTCTCAGGTCTTCAGCCATTTGCTGCCTTTGCTGTCCTGGCCAGAGCCCACTCTTCTGGTTTGCTCTCCTTCTCAGCGGCGGTGTATCGCCTGTGTTCCGTTCTGCGATTAGACTATCAGGCTCCTGTACACAGCAGTCAAGTATAATCTAGTTATCTCCGTGAAAAGCAAATCTGGATCCTGTGCCAATTATACTGGCCCCCCCAACTCCAATATAACCAAACATGTCAATGGTTCCCGCTGAGCAAAATTATCATGATTGGAGCTTTGCATTTTGAGTGTGATTAATTTTATTAAGATTCATCGATTCTCTCACTGGACTGTAAACTCCTTGAGGTTAGGTATCCCATTCGTTTTTTATCAGTCATGGGATTTCCAGCCCTAGCATGAGCTCAGGATTCAAGGTTCTAGACCTACAGTTCCCACGGCTCTGCCTACTTCTGACCATCTCAATCCTTGACCAACTATCCTGTTTAACAAACACAGCCTCCCCTCCTTTTCCCCTCAACCTGCTTTCTTTTACTTCATAGTACTTACCTCCATCTGAAATTGCCTCAGATATTTATCTTTTTCTACATATTTATTCTTTACTTGTTTAGTGCCTGTCTCCCTCTAAGAGACTGTAAACTCCTTGAAGGAAGTGATTGGGATGTGTCGTTCATTTCTGTAACCATACTGCCTAGAACAGGACTTACTTAACACAGTGGATACTCCATGAACATTTGTGAAACAGAGGCATTGTGTGAATGTGTTTTCTGTAAGGAAGGAAGGAAGGAAGGATGGAAAAATGGAAAGGAGAAAAAAAGAAAAAACAAGGAAGAAATAGAGGAGGAAAGAATTATATTCCTAGAAATCTAATGTGGCTCTTCTTCACATTAAACTTGGGGAGCACTTATGCCTATATTCTTGTTGTCCTAGTGTCTTTAAGAAAATGATGAAAATAAATGGCCTGAATCAGAAGACATTGATGCTAGCTCTTCTCTGTCATGGTTCCAATTTACTTATACAGTATTTTCTGGTCTAATAAGGGAACAGGGCCAGATGGGCTCTAATGTCCATTCTCTACTAAAATTCTGTGGTTCTAAACCTTTAATTCTGAAACGTATTTGCTTTCTATTTCCCTATTTCTAGATACTAAAATGATTATAATGAAGATTTAGATTCAACTTTTAGGTAAAATAGGTTAATTGAAAAATGCATGATAAAATTAATATTTTAACTCAGTTTTAATCTTTATAAACATTTTAAGACAAATATATTGGTTTTATATATTTTTACATTTATGTGTTTTGTACATTAAGTGGTATATATATTATATATGCAATATGTTCTATTATATAACATACTATATATACACACAATAGAATATATATTATTTATATTTAAATACTAGGCATAATTTTAAAAACTTACTTGATATGTGAAATATATAAAGGTCCTAAACTAAATTTAGATAAACTAAATTCACACAATTCTATTAAGTATATTTGTTCAGATATCTGAACAAGTTTGAATCCAGGCTTCAGAAGAATGCTTCCACCCCCTTCCCTGCTGTGAAACTGAATGGAGATACATTTAATGCATGTACTTAAAATAGATTCATCATACGAAAGTGTTTCCAATTCTTCACTGCCTTCCAGCAGCTTCTTCTCTTAACCATCTATATTTAAACATGGGTCAAAAATCATGGGGCCTGAATTTGGGTCCCAGTTTTGACACTATCTTGTAATGGATTCTTTTTACTCTGGTATAATAACAGTATTCCTAGATCTGTGATTCAAGACCTTTTCATATTTCGAGTTTTAAGAAGCATACCTTGGGATATTTTCATTTAGATGATTTGTTGGGGGAGGGGCAGAAAAGGCAAATATTTGGACAGCAGTGAGAGCTTACTGAGCTATAAATGTGGTGTGTAAGGAATAAAGACACAGATCTACTAGAGAATGGATTTGAGGATATGGGGAGGGGGAAGGGTAAACTGTGACAAAGCGAGAGAGTGGCATGGATATATATACACTATCAAACGTAAGGTAGATAGCTAGTGGGAAGCAGCCGCATAGCACAGGGAGATCAGCTAGGTGCTTTGTGACCGCCTGGAGGGGTGGGATAGGGAGGGTGGGAGGGAGGGAGACGCAAGAGGGAAGAGATACGGGAACATATGTATATGTATAACTGATTCACTTTGTTATAAAGCAGAAGCTAACACACCATTGTAAAGCAATTATACTCCAATAAAGATGTAAAAAAAGAAATGTGGTGTGTAGGACAAGAAAGATACAGTTCACACACACACACACACACACACACACACACACACGCTTACACAGTGCCATAAAGACTCTCATTTGAATGAAAAAGATAAATGCTACCATTTCCTTTATCTGTGTTATTGTAAACCAGGTAGCTGATGTTATCTCTGAAAACCATATTCCTTAACTGTATTTCTATTGGGATTCATTGGTATAATTAAGACTTGAATGGTCTGAAATATTTCAGGAAACTGCAGTGAATATTCTTTCCTTTATCTGAAAATGTAGTTTTATTTCATCTGAAATTGTTTTCTATAATTTCCCTCTCCACCCACAAATGACATTCTTTTTATACTTATAGATATACTTACTCATGAGCCTATGAACTATGAACACTACACTTCATAGAAGAGAAACCATAATGCTATCCTAGCACTGAGGGAATATGATTGGTATTATAAATGGGAACTATTTACTTTTTATTACTATAATGATTTTTTAATAATTTCCACAATTTGAAATGTGGTTAGAATGCCACTGGTAGTTGAAAGCTGGCAACATGATTTAATATTTTTAACATATGATCTGGTGTTTGCTGCACTGCTTCAAAATGTTACATGTCATTATTCATGTTATAGTATTATCAATGATAATAAATTAAGCTAAACCAGTGGCAATGAAGTTTTATATCATCATTTATTTTGACTCACTTTGGAGTCCTAGGTTGACCATTGTTTTGTATGAGTTTTCTTATGTGAAATAACATTTTTTCCTCTCTTCTTTGTCATTTACTAGGATGTTTATTCTACTGTTTCTAACATTCAAGGGTCTTTCTTGTATTTCTTTGTATTCTGTTCAGTGGAGCAGAAAATTTGTCTCGGCTTCAATTTTTCTTTTGTTCCCAGAACGTCTCCCCTCCTCCAGTGCTGAAGTGGAAAAATAATTTCCACTCTTGCACCACACAGGTTCAAAGTCTTGTTTTTCACCATGTTGCTCCCAACAGCGAATTTTCTAACCCACATGAAAGAAGAACACCAAAGCTCTAACCTGGAAGTCTGCAAGGGTCTGAGAACAATTGAAAATAAGTTCCTACAACCAGGATTAGCCCTCAGCGGTTCACTGGACATTCTGAGGAGAGGCACGTGGAAGCCAGTGAGGGCACCCAGCTGCCGGCACAGGCATAGGTGGCCCAGCTTAGAAGTCAAGGTCTACTGTCAAGGAGAATGGAGGCAAACTGGAGAAATTAAAAAGCAAGTAGCAAACAATCCAGTAGGCTTAGCCAGGGACTTGGGAGTCTCCTCCCTTCCTCATTCCCTGCATGAGTCATTTTTCCAGTCTGTCCACACCCATTCACCCTTCTTCCATCGGCCTCCACCCTACACTCCCATTCACCCTCCAAGCTGCTGCTACAGGATCTTTCTGAAATGCAAGTCCAAATTTCACCTATCTCCTTGCTGTGTAAACTCATCTAGATCATCACAGTTTTCAGAGTAAAGTTGTGACCCTTGGATTAACACAGACCTACTTTTAGCTCATTTGCTGCCACTCTCCTATAAGTATCCGGCTTGCACTTCTAACAGAAAGACTGGCAGGTCCACTGTATTTGCCAGGCTCTTTTCTCCAGTGGACCTGGACTCAATTCCCTTTATCTTGCTAATTACTACACACCTTTCAAGGGACCTGTTAAAGTCACTCTTCCAGGAAGCCTTCTTGAATCTACTCAGGCCCATCTTGGGCTTGCCTTCATCATTTTAGCATTTATCCTTCAGGTGGAATTAATTGGTTTATTTTTCTCTTCAGTAGCCTCTTCCTTGGTAGAGGTATTATCCTTGAGGGTAGGAACTCTGTGTTATCCATTCTTGAATCTCTGGCATAGCAGGCACTTGATGTAGTTGTTGAAATGAATGCTGAATTAGAAGAAAAGAAGTCCTCATAGCTTGGGGTAGCTACCAATTGGCAGAGAATGCCCATCCCTGTTCTCTGAGAAAGTGTCGGTTTCCTTTTAAATTTGCTTCCACTGTGTGTGCACTTGGGTACTTTTCAATGATTAACACTGAGAAGTGGCACCATCTAATTAATTTCTTTGTTCTGGAAGGGAGCAGTGCACAATATTAACTCAGTGTTTTGTGGACCTAGCCAAGGGTCGAGATCGCAAGTCTGTTATTAATGCCTCTAGAAGTATTTTTGTATTTTAGCACCTTTCATGATGTTTTTCCTTCTCCTCCTGAAGCTGTCCCCACCCTCTCTAACACAGCCTAACAAACTTGTAGGAAGTACATCGCACAGTAGCTAGCATTTGGTCCTAAACTGTGTCCAAAACATGGAAAAAAATGTTTTTAATTAGAATCGTCATTGAACAAGTTATTCCCTAAATCCAAAGGAAGTTCTGCCCCCGCCCCGCGCCAATCTCTAAAACTTGATCACATAACGATAGTCCAGGATTCTTTCTATTCAAAGTGAAGGCAAGTTCCATCTTACGACACCCAGTGAATTATGATTTGGGGCTGTGGTTTCCTTTGTTCCAGCAATGATATGACTTATTTGCCTTGGACTATTACAGTATTTCAGAAAATGAATATTTTATGTTGAAAGAGGGGGTTCTTCTTTCTATAAATCATATAATGCAGAGTTGGGAAGGAAGGGGATTTCACATTCCAAATATTATTTACAAAGTAGATGGGAAGCCGGTATGTGAGTGTTCGTGCTTGTGTGACAGTAAGTTTTACTAAGGAATTCCAAAACCGTGGACACCCTGTTACTGGAGAAAGATACACACTGGCAGTCGTGCGGATGTCTTTCCCGCCTGTGGGCCATCAGGTTCAAAAACTGTGTGGTGCATTTTAACGCGGCAGCCCCACCAGCTGCTACTGTTTTATCCTGATTTTGAGACTCACCTTCAGTCTAACCTTGCCGGCTGCCTTACCAAGTCCCATCCACGGGCCTCTTTCAACAACGAACCGATTTGTCGGCTCAGCCAGTCGGAAGGAGCAGAAAGTAGTAGCGGTGCGTCCTCTCTGCACTATAGCTCGGAGGTTATAATGCTGAACGTATAAGATGGAAGATACCACCGGGAGGCGGCGGGGATGCACCTCGCCAGCTCCAGCTCGGGTTTCCTTTTGCTCTCCGCGCCGGTCGGCGGGTGGCAACGACCACCCCCAGCGGACTTTGTTTGGTTGAGGGGCGACGAGGTGGCGGGGGAGCAGAGCCGAGGGGCGGCGGAAAGTTGAAGAGCGTTTTTTTCGCCGCCGCGTGGGTTCCGGGGCTCGACGAGTCCGCCCAGGGCTTCCTGGTGGGGCTGGGCCGGCGGGGGAGGGGCCGCGCAGCAGCAGCGGAAACCAGACCTCGGCGATAAGAGGCTGCACAGCGACATGCAACAGTCTTTTCACTGCAGCTGAATGAGTTGTGGCGCTCACAATGCTCCCGTGACCGGGAACTGACAAGTTCAATTTTAAATCGCGGGCCTCTTGGAATCATGACTCCCACAATGCCTTGGGCACTCGCTCGGCAGTCGGGCTGCCTCTGAAAAAAAAATGTGAGAGGTAAGTTTCCATTTTCACAGTTTGCTCGCGCTGGTCTGCTGCTCTGCATTGTTCGTGTTCTTTCGGGGCTGTACATGGCTGAAGGAGGAAGTGAGAGAACGCTTGGGCCGGCTCAGCACGCTGGATGGTTTCCTATCACACACCATCTCGAGCTAGAGGGAAAGCGGGAGGTTGCAGCTGCAGCCCAGCTGCGAGGAGCCCTTCCCTGGGCTCTGCGGACACTGTCAGCACTGCCAGCTTCCCACTTGGCAGCCTAAGAGAAAGAAAGAGAAAGAAAGAAGGGGGGTGGTGGTGGTGGTGGCGGATAAAAGAAACAGGTGCGTGGAAGTGTACTTACAACTTAACGACCTTTGTCGGGGGGAGATGCGAGTCCATCCGATGGGAGCCACGGTTTCTCCCAAGAGATCCCGCATCCCTGCCCCTGGGGCTGCCATCCAGCCCGGTTTTCATCTGGGCCAAATATGTGCACGCAAAGGTTAATTCTCTGCCTGCTACCCATAAATTACGCATGACATGTTTAGCTGGGCTTCCTTATATGGAGAGTGCTGTATTTCAGTCCAGTTTGCCTTTTGCCAAGTTTACAGGGCGGAAGAAGCCCTGCATGAGAGGGCTCTTTTTTTTTTTTCCCCATCGTTTTGTAGTGCGTCACTCAAAAACTGTAAGAAAAGTAAGTATAGGCGCTCTCAGGGTGGAGCCGCAGTTAGTGGACTGAATTGCTTTCATGAAAGGTTGAAAAGAATGAAAAGTAGTTAGGACTTGGGTTCTGGTTTTTTAGACAAAAGCAGGACAAATATGTAGCGCGGCCTCCCCCCCCCACCCCTTTTCTTTTTTTTAAACGGAGCCGGAATCTGTTATTGGTAGTAATGTGTCATGTGAGAATACTTTGATTCCAGAGCCTGTAACACGAGCAGGTATATGGTGGAGCTTATGCTTGCCCCTCTCACAGCACTTTACAACTACAGTGGTGAAGCTGGAAGAGTAATTGTGTTCTTGAATCTCTCCTGGGCCGGGAGAATATGCGGCTACTAGGATTCTGTGCTGTATTTCCGTGGAGTGCACTTCCCTAGGATTAAGATTGAGTAAGAAGCTGCCAGAAAGGTTATTGCCACTGCCTTTACTTTGCGTGCCCACCAGCCCAGGCACAAGCCGATAGCAAATGGATGGTAAACTCTGCCCTACTCGGAGGAATTTCTCAAACAAATTAATACAGTGAGAGAGAAGTCATAATTAATGCCTTTGGATTTGCAGGCCGTCTGCAATGTGCTTTGAAATACTACACCAGTGGACACGGTGTTCCCCCCTCCTGGGTTTGAACACAGTGCCTGTTTATACCCAGAGGGTAGTTAGTACGTAACTATTCTATACCAGCATAAGTGAGCCACTCCATGTTATCTCTGTGGGTTCCTGAGAGCGTTGGTGTTGCTCCCTGTCTTGCTGTTGAGATAAAATGTTATCACTGAGACAAGTTAAAATGAAAGTTCAAAGACTGTAAAATTTATCCCAGGAATACTTAGTTCAGTCCTTAGAATGTCTTAGATATGGTGCTATAGCTGGAGACTCTGAATAAAGTTATTTTGTAGCCTGTGAAAGCACATTGTTGTCACTTGTATCTTTGCTTTCTTAAAGTTGGTGACAACTACAGCTCCGAACTGTGTTTTAGGAAATCTCCAGCTTTCTGAGTTTCATCAGTGTTGTGTATTTGCACGGGGGTGAATTTTTTTTTGGATTACTAGCGTGTTGTTAGGCCTTCTTTCAAAAGGTAGACAAAGCTTTTAGTTTTATTTGTTCAGTGGGGGGTTTCCTTGCAAAAGTTGCCTTTTGTGTTTTAAGGAACAAGTTGGGTCAGCACCAGAAAACCTGTTTATCCATTCGTCTATAATTACAGTGTCACTAAAGACGTAATAATCAGGTTGTATTATTACTAAGAGACTCAGAAAACCTCACATGTGCCTAGTTTAATTTTTTTTTCCTCACGTAACTAAGAACAAATTTGTGTGCAGATACACATCGTGTGTGATACTCTATGCAGCCATGCCAACAGAGAATCCAAAGTGTTTTATGGTTTGAGATATTGCTTGTGTTTACATTTCCACATTTGGGGCAAACTTAGACTCCAAGTTGAATTCATTAAATTTTGATTCCAACATTCTGTTCTTCCTCTGGGCACGGAATTCCTATGAAATGAAACACTGGGTTCTGTTCCAGAACAAGAACAGAATATCTCAAGGTTTCTCCTGGCGGGGGAGGGAGGGAGTAAAATCGTATTTCTGATTGAGGAAGGGTGTATTACTTTTTTATATAAAATTTCCTGTCTTTACTGTAAGCAAAAAAATCGCCCTTGCATTTATCATTGTCGCCATACATTAGGCCTGTATTTGATATATCTATTTATGGAAACAGAGAGAATAGCCTTGCTGCACCTTCTGGCTTTCTGCTTGGTGATAGAAGATGCAGAGATTAGAGAATATCTCAGATCTTGCTTAGAAGAAGATGAAAAGAATAGGTGATTGGGGTTTCTTACACTCTGAGGCATCAGGGTGGGCCGTAGATATGAAGGTCAGGGGAGCAGAAGAAGGAAGTGAAATATAGTCACTTAAATATTTGGTTCAATATAAAATCCTAATGGCAATACCGATCACAGAGGATGTTACATAGGGAGATTTTAAAGTGTGTGGCCTTTTAGGCCAAAAAGCTTCATATTTTTGGAATCTAGAACGTGCTGTCCAGTACAGTAGCCGTTGGCCACATGTGACTATTGAGCACTTGAGATGTGGTTTTCTGGATTGAGGTTTGCTCTAAGTGTACAATACGTACTCGATTTTGAACACTTTGTACAAAAGAAAGAATATAAGACATCTGATACTATTTTTTATATTGATTATATGTGGCAGGGATAATATTCTGGATATATTGGTTTCAGTAGAATATATTGTTAGATTAATTTCACGTGTTTCTTTTCACGTTTTAAAAAATACTGCTACTAGAAAACTTAAAATAACAAGTGTGGTTTGCATTGTATTTCTATTGGACAGGGCTGTTCTAGAATAACGCAAGAAAGCACTATTCTGGTAGAAAGCCTAAGGAGTTTGCTGGTCAAAACACAATAAAAAGGATTTTTATTTTTACAAGCTAAAGAAGTTTATTATACATAGGAATACCTCATCTTTCTTATCCATTGTAACCAAAATTTGAGAAAACACACCACCTAACATCTATTTTTGTATCCTCAAAACTACTATTTAGTTTATAACAGAGAAAAGGCTTATAATTAGGGGATGAGTCTTAACACCTCTCAAAGGCCAGAATAGAGTATGATTGCTACTTAGGAACATTTTAGAGACACTATAGTTATCATTGTCCTGAAGTTACCAAACACAAACGAGTCACTAAAATTTATTTTTAAATTTTAAAATAGAGTTTTCAGTAAATAGCAATTATCTTCAAATGCTTCATATATATTTTCCTTTGCTGTGACTTTCCACCTTTAGAGAATAAAACCCCAAATAAGTCCAAACTCCTGACTGTAAGTTAATCGAGGATTAATGAATTCACAAGAAAGAAAGATTTTTCACCTGGAGGGAAGAGGGCATTGTTTTGAATGTTAGGAGAGGTAAGAATACGTTTCTGTAGTAATGTTCTGGGCTTTGAGGAATCCTATACACAGAGACCTTGTCTTTATAATATGAACACATTTTGAGAAAGCATCTGACTGGTGAACAAAACACAATGGCCTAGGACCTGGAAACATTCCTTTCAGATATTTTCAAAACCGAAGTACATTTTGCCATGCACAGTGAGTGTTAAACTGAAAAAAAACGTGGTTCTTTTGCATCCATATAACATACGCTTACTTTTATTTCCTTGAAGGATACCAAAGATATAAGACAGGTTGGATGCAGTGAGTTCTTCTTTGGTGGGGGTGGGGCGGGGAAGGGAGCAAGTTTTATGGAGAATCTCGGAAGAGTTGCCTCCCGGCTTGGTGCCATCTTGAATCTGTCCCCCACCTACAGGAGGCATAACTGCCATTAGTGTCAATGCATGTGTGGAACCTGCGGGGGACAGTCATCCCCATTAACTTTGTAGATCATTTCTGATGAGTCATGGAGCAGATTCACTAATGGTTGGAGAATTATTGATCACAGCGCAGAGGATTCAAGAAGAGCTATTGACATAGGGCACTAAAAGTCTCTAGACGTACTTTGTATTTTTAGAGTTGAGGTAGGGAACTCGGGGTTTATGTAGTAGTGTTTTCATATTATAAAAATATACATTTATATAAGCATTACAGCTATATCCTTGGAAAAACACTTAGCAAATGCGAGATTATAGTTTTCTACATATTATTGTTAGTCTTTTAATGATTTCATTAGATCTCTGTCAGATAATTATTCATGTTTTCTGAGAGGCATCTTATCACTTCTGCCTGTGACGTCCATAAAAATCCTTTGAAGAATTTATGTTAGAGTTTTAGGCATTCTGTATTTGTTACTTTTCCCACTATTTTTGAGATCTTACTCTAGGATTCTGTGGCGATCCTTTGTCAAAAAGAGTTCAGGATATATTAATCTCAAGATGAAATGTAGGCATATTGGATAGAGTGGAAAATTACTTTTCCACTGAGATCAATTATTTTTAAAAGGTGAAGGTATTTCTGAAATAAGTATCATGCTTCAAGTAGTGTATATGCTCCAAAGGAGAAAACTGTCATCTCTTTGGACATTGTTTTAAGAAATCGAGAAGTGTATCTTTCATATACCCAAAGAGGTGAATAATAGCTAATAAGGTACATAGTCCCATCAAGTGTGGATACAATTTGTGTGTGAATGTATATTAGAAGATAAAACTTTTCCCAAGGCAATGCCAGTTTATTCAAATCACCTGGATATTAAATAACATAATATTATTAAAAAGAATTGTGATAACACCATTGTAAAGCAATTATACTCCAATAAAGATGTTAAAAAAAAACAACTCCATTCCAGTCCCTCTTTAGCAGAATTCACAAAATGACAATATTTCTTCCTCTAAAGGATTCTTAAAAAAATTTATCTTGAGACTGGATTTTCGCTATATTTCCACTTTTAAAATAGTCGGGAAGCTCTTAATTAAGAATAAATTTGTTTTAAAGAGTTAACAAGATTCTAGGATCATGGGAACACGTTTAATCATGTGAAATGAACATTGCATGCTGATTTGAGATATTATTTTATTTTGTAAAGTTGATTCATAGGAAAATACGTATTTTGGCAAAAATAGCAAGCTATGTTCAGTCAGATTTGCCAAACTTAAGATATACCTTTTCCTCAAAGAGGTGGCAGTCTGGTAGGGGAAGTAAGAGTTTTGAAAATAACTGTAAAGTGGAAAGTGATATTTCATAAGCAGAGGCTAGGTAACATGGTATGGAAGTTGAGATAAGGGAAGATATGTCTTAATGTAGCTCTGACCAATACATGTAATAAAGGGAACAAACAGTTCTAACGCATTAATAGTGGAAAACAAAAGGTATTCTTTATTTTTTAACATTATAAAAATATTATTCTGTTAAAGCAGCATTAATTATATCTATTTAGTGATATTTCCATATTGTTCATATGTATACATTTAACATCCAGACATAATTTTCATACATGTTCTAGTTCATTTATTTAGTTCCTTTTGCTGGTAGAAATATATAGATTTCCAAACGTCCTATACTAAAATATTGATAGCTTTGTCATTAGTATTACTGTTGAATACCATAAAATATCAGTTTTTGAAGTCACCAGATAGTTACAAATGTATCAGAAACCAAAGTGGGTAAATGGGGTGAACAGTGGATGTAGAAAATTTGTTCAAGAGAAAGCTAGGTTAAAAGTAAGCTGATAATTACAAGGTTGTTTGCTAAAAAATCTATATACTAAAGTTAAGCAGTGGAAGGAATACTAAAATATACCAAAAACCCAGTGATTTCATTTTGGGAAAGGAAACGTATAATATATAATGAACAGCAATGAGAGAACTATATATTAGCAGGGAGATTTTAATCAGAGACAGCCAGAGTATACAATTTAATGTGACGTTGAATAGAAGAAAAGTGAAAAAAGAAAAACAAGATATAGCTGATGATTTCAGGCACTGGTAGAAGTGTCACAATTGTGAATACAATTTTGTAGGTTTTTAAAAATAGTTCATGAATATTTTAAGTACATGATTGTGAAAGATGTGGTAACATTGTGTATACTTACTGTACTCCAAATCCCCGCATACTGACATTGTCTACAATGATTATGACTGAATAGACTCTTTCAGAAAATTCGAAAAATGTATGGTAACAATAGTATATGCAGTGGGAGTGTGAGGAAATCTAAACAGTGAAAGACTTTACAGTTTAATAGTCAAAACACGTCAAAAGCAGGTTAAATAACAAGAATGCCAAATAAGGCATTAAGCAATTCATATTCATATTTAGAACATCACTAAAGATACTTTTTGAACTTGACTTAGTATTAAAACTTACAGACCATACACAGCTTATTGCATCCAAAAAATTTAATCTAATCCAGTATTCAACAATCTGTTTATCAGCATTGTTGATGATAGTAATAATGATAGGTTAACATTTTATTTGTTTCTGTCTTATCTGATTACAAGAAAAGAATTACCTTTACAATGACCTTTTAGCACTCTATGTGGGTGGCTAGCTCTTATCCTAGTAGAAAGATAGGATATGGGGTGGGATGGTGATAGTCAAGTTAGGCCACAGGCCACAGATATAATAGGAGGGCAAATGGCTAGCTGCGGTGGTGGGGGGGGGGCGGGGGGGGAGTTGGAGAAAAAAGCTCTGAGCCATTGAGTTTGCAAACTCAGTATTCGGCACAAAGATTCCCTCATTGATATTTCTGTTTACTAAATTTTAGTTTCAAAAAGCCATGCTATGAAATGATAACATCAGTTTCTATAAACAGTATATCTAAATTTGTTTTGAAAGTACAATCTTTGTTGCAGTGCAGGTAGAACAACAAAAACAGACCTCATTTGGGGGTAACATGTTTTGAGAAGTGGAACACTTTGTAAATATAAGAGGTGATACTGATGTTATTATTATCATTTAAAAATTATCGTATCTTTATATATTTATTTCATTTTGTCTACACCTTGAAAGGAGTAATAGACTTTGGGAGGTGGGGCACAAAAGTCTCACAATGTATAGATTTTATTTCACCAAACCAGATGTGACTAGGTGTGTGGACTGGGAAAAACCATTTACTCTTTCTATTGTTTAATTCTTACATCTGTGAAATTATAAACATGTTACTAATAGAAGTGCCACTTGCTATACATTTCTTTACAAAATATCTCATTTAATCTTTCCGACAGCTGTAAAATATTCCTTATGACTTTTATCTTAAAGATGACTAGCATGACTAGAAAACACTTTTGGTAGTTTGCAGAGCTGTGAGATCTTTTTTCTTCTTTATTCCAATGTCCATATTTTTAACCATTTTTTTGTCTTGCTTGCAGTCATGTACAAAGAATGGTGATGAGGCTAATAGCTTTAACAATGATTACTAACATCTTGAACTGCTTTCTTTGTGCCAGGGTAAAGTTTATGAATTAATTCACACATTCCTCAGAACAGCCTTATGAGATGTGTACTGTTAATATCTCGGTTTCAAAGATGGGGAAACTGAGGCACAAAGTTAATTGCCCATGGTTTCTTAATTAGGAAGTGGCACAACAAGGAGCGGAACCAAGGTAGTCCAGTTCTAGAACCCATGCTTGTACGTCAAAGAATAAAAATAAAATTTAAAAAACACTTGTGTTGGGTACTGATAGGAGATGGAAACTGTAAACATTTGGAATAATTCAGAAGAGTAAAACTTACTACAGCATTTGAGGAGACCCTAGAAGAATGAGTAGAAAGTAAGAGAAGAGAGAGAAAAGGCCTAGGGAGGGGCAGTTAACAGGGTAGAAGAAACGAAGAATCAGGTGGGAAAGGGAGATAGGGGCTCCACTTTGGAGGGCACTGAGGACCAGGTACTAAGTTTGATTCACAATGGGAACATTAGGAAACATTTGCTTTGGCAAGTAACTGTACAGGAGTTGTGTTTTAGTGACATTTTTTAGAGGAAGAATAGGACATACATAGGATGAAGTGGAGATTGTAGGATAGAGATGAGGGACTAAAAAAGGACAATGACAGGAGAATGAAAGGGACATGTGTGCTAGGGAAAAAGTGACAGGCTTTGGGTCCACAGGATGTAGCAAGCGTTAGATGTGGATGTTAAAGGTGATGGGAGGTATTAAAAATGATTTTAAAAACATGGTAAGAGGGCTTCCCTGGTGGCGCAGTGGTTGAGAGTCTGCCTGCAGATGCAGGTGACATGGGTTCGTGCCCCGGTCCGGGAAGATCCCACATGCCGCGGAGCGGCTGGGCCCGTGAGCCATGGCCGCTGAGCCTGCGCGTCCGGAGCCTGTGCTCCGCAACAGGAGAGGCCACAGCAGTGAGAGGCCCGCGTACCGCAAAAAAATAAAAAATAAAAAAATAAAAATATGGTAAGAATTTTTAAAACTTTTCATCCAAAATTTTAAAAGCTTTGTTAATGTTATCCCTGTTCATCACATTGCTCCTTGTGAGGTCTTTTAGTATAAAGAACTATATTTTAATATATCAGAGGAAAACACTTAAAATTATATTTTATCAGGACCTATAACTTGGGTAAGTGGAAGATACCTGTTAAATTCTTAAAACAGTTCATTTCTGTGTCAAG
This sequence comes from Globicephala melas, assembly GCF_963455315.2. Lineage (NCBI taxonomy): Eukaryota > Metazoa > Chordata > Mammalia > Artiodactyla > Delphinidae > Globicephala > Globicephala melas. The sequence continues at coordinate 114,156,130 of NC_083317.1, read as the reverse complement.
CTCTTTTAAAAGACAGGGTTGTTAAATTCTTTATTCCAAATTGGTAATTCTGAAGTAAGCGTAATTTCATCTTTAGGGGTATGTTGTTGTTTGCTAAGAAATGTCTCATTGACGGCTAGGCAGTTGTGGTCCCCTGTTAAAAGTTCATGCAGAACACTGGTGTAAATGATCCTCAATGATAAACCAGGTGGCAGATAGATACATGATAAAACAAGTTTGCAATGTGCTCAATGTAGCTGACATTTATACTTCTCAGACCTTGCTATTTTAGGGAAGGTATCAGTGTAACTGTGATATTCTTTTTCCTGGAAATAAAGATCCTTAATAATCAGACGTTCTTATAAACAGAATTATTTACCTATGGGAATAAATAACCAGTTGCATTGAGTTAACAGTTACCTGGGGTTGTGAGGATAGTTATATTTCAAATAGAATAGAAAGCTTTGCAGGAGTACTCGTAGGCCTTTTTACATAAGGCACTTACATGCCTTTTACAAGTAAATGGCTTAAGAGAGTTTAAGCAAAGCATGTCAGAACAATGACTGTATTTAATACACATAGAGAAGTTCTTATGAAATCAAGACAGTTTTCAAGAAAAAGATTCTATTTATAAAGATTTACCACTTTATTTAGATGGTCTATATCCACAGAAAATAATTTTAAAATTGCACTGTTTATGTCTTTAAATGTGTTTATGTAGAGCTAGAGAAAATAATGTTAACTGTTTCATTTTGCCTTTTGTTTATGTGCCTTTTAGTATTATGTGAAAATCACACTCAGAACATGCCTTTTTCTATTATTAGACTTTTTTTTTTTCCTTATCTGGTTTTGGCCTTGTGCTACAAAGATATGGTAAAAATCTGTTTTTATTGAATTACAGATAATGCTTAGAAAATTTCATCCTAAAGTAACTAAGATTAAATAGTATTAAATTAGAAATTCGTCTTTGCTTTCTCTATTCACTGGGCCAACCTTAACTAGACAAATTTACTCCAAATTATTTTGAGCCATTATTTGAATTTTCATTATTTGAAAATTTCAGGGAAAGCTGCATTGTCAACTTAATGGCCTTCATATAAGGCAGTTGGTCTTAAATACCTTATCAGAAGACTTTGAGAGATTTGATGAGCGTCGGGAAAGTGAACAACAGGGAATACAAGCAAATCTTTAACCCAGGTGTAGAGTCTCTCTGAGGTATTGCAGGACCTTTCCAAAAATTAATTTGAAATATCCAGAACAATAATTGAGACTATTGAAAAAAATGTACTTCAAATGGAATTCTGCGTAATGCTTTCTGGGGGACCACATTCACTGAAAATTGTCCGTGGGAAATGACTCTCTCAGAGGAATATAGTTTGAGGACTGGATTTTAAAAGTAAATATTGTTTTGGGAGCAGTTAACATAGGAAGTGATTATTGTGTCTGTTTCTCAGTAATGGATTAAAGTTTATTATGTGCTGAGGTCTTTTCACTTAGAAAGTTATGTTCCTATGTTAACAATAGGCAATATAGGGAAATCAATTCATTCTTTGTGCTCTGCTAAATAATCAATTAACAAACATATTTTGAGCACCTGTCGGAAGTAAGGGATTGTCGTAGGTCAGGAGAAGAGGTTTCAAAGGAGAATTACATAGTTTCTATTCTTCTTTGACATGTAATTGAGTTGGGGAGAAAGACATGAAAAGTTAACAGTACAATCAGTATTGGCACCATAAAGTTGAATACCAAAGGAGGAAATTCAAAGAAGGAAGTCTTTGTGGAACTGAATGGTTAGGGCATGCTCTGTGGAGGAGGTGGGCCTGACATAGGCTGAAGGTTAGGCAATCTTTTCAGAAAATAGAGGGAAACGGTACGAACAGTATGAACAGAATGAGGCTAGCTGCCATATTTGAGCACCTTCTCTGCGTGAGACATTCTTTCCAGAAAAGAACCATAGTGCTACACAATTAGGGAACAGGCTTGTGTGGCAGGAACCACCATCCTCTTGATAGAGATGAGGAAGCTGAAACTCAGAGAGGTTAACCTACTTGCCTAAATTCACACAGCCTGGTGAGCAGCCAGAATGAATTGAGGCCAGGTCTCTTCTCACTTCAAAACCAGCATTCTCTTTCTCCTTTATGATTCTGCTGAGAACGAATGTGGTATAGTTATGATACAGTAATTTTAAAACTTCACCCATAGAATTGACAGGGCTCAAGAAGGTATAAATTTAAGTTAAAAGGCTGGCAAGTACATTTCATTCTTTTGCTTTGACATTGGATTACAAATGGCATAGAGTTTTACACCTGTTTGTGATCTTTGCTTCTTAGGCTTATAAGCCTCCTGTCTTTAGCAGATAGGGTAAGGGCATGCAGTAGTGGGACCCATTATAACATTGCATTTGGGCCATCTGGGATCCAATCAGAGGAAGCTTTGTGAAGATAATGTACTTTCACACCAATAACATAATGCCATAAAATTTTCACCAAGAAATGATAGGCATAGCTCCAGAACACATGCTAAATTTATTTATCATCTTCATATGGTCATTTTATGCTTTCATGTTGCATCATTTTCACACACCAGTCTGTACTCTCTGTCATTATGTGGCATAGCCTAATGACTTAAAAAAGATAAAGTATTAATTGAAGACTGGTTCTCTTGGAGCTTGTCACTTGCTAAAAAATTCCTCTCTTCATAGAGGTATTTTGAACATATACCAAATAAAATTATATATTGTTTAGAGAAGGAAGATGGAAGAATTGTATGCCATTGCTTTTGACCTCAGAGGAAAGCTCTCTTATTAGGAAATATTTATTGAGTGTACTTGTCCATGTGCCACCTCTCATGCTTTATCCACCTATCAGAGGATAAAGAAGTGAGTAAGATACGCCCTGTTCTCAGGGTAGTTTCCAGTGTAGTGATGGAAATATTCACAAGTAATGTACGGGCAAAACAAAGTGGGCACGGAAGAGCCAAGAATAGGCTGCTTGTGGGCAGAGTGTGGAATTTGCCTAAAACCAACCAGTAGACACCTTAACTCTTTGTATACTTTGTATATTGGAGAAAAGACAAAAATCAAATCATAATTTGTTAAAATTACATGATTCAGTACTTAAGCTATTTATCTTTCTGTTTAAGTATTTGATAAATAAGCATGACCCAAATGTAGGGTGATTCTAGACTAGACAGAAGAGATTAATTTGTTTCAGATGTTGGCACTTCTGTAGAAAGATGGGGACATAATTCACCTGAAGCTTCTTCGTACTAACTCCCTGATTAGGAGATGAAAACACTCAGTATTGACAGTCAGGTTTCAGTGGCTGCAACTTTTGTGTTAACAGAAAAGAAAAATCCATAAAAGAGAGGTGTGCTGTATTTAACTTTAGTGACAAAAGGTTTTAGATAACGCTCACGAAGCTCTTTTTCCTCCAGCTTTTCTTTGTTTGCAGGAAATAAAGCTGTATTTTGTAGGCTAGTTTCCAAACTTTCAAATGGTGAAAGTGCAACTGTGCATATTCTATAAGACCCCATTCAGCTGTGAAGTGTTTGTTCCTTGTTTCCAGGATTTATTCTGCATTCTAGGTTGGAAAACTCAGAATTTTTATTGTATGGCTTGCCATTCTTCATTTGCAATCATAAACATTTATTTAAAGCCCACTGCATAAAAACCTTCACGATAAGATTTTTGGCTGAAATTTTCAGGAGAAATTAGAGATATAGGTCCTCTTTTCTGAAGTTTATGGCCCAAAGGAAAAGATCCATTCATCTTGAAATAATGAAAACAAAACAAGAACTACAAAAGACCATACCATCAGCGATCATAATAATTATAAAAATAGCTTCTTACTTGGTAGGCACTTATTCTTTTACTTACGTGACCATACTTAGTTCTTACACAGCGCTGTGAGATTTATGCATTGCTGGCCCTAACTCTGGTTCACAGGTGAGAAAATGGAGGCTCAGCAAGGTTAAGGTCAGGTGATTTGCTCAAGGGTCATGTAGCAAGGTGCTGTGAGTGCTGAGCTCTCAGCCCAGTTTTGCTGTTTGTTTGTCTGCCTGTTTGTTTCCATCAGGATGGCATGACTTAAGTCAACAAACCCAGCAATGTAGACTTGAGGCTCAGTCCAGGTTAGTTCTGGAAAGACTTAGTAAAGGAGGCAGGATGTGAAAGGCGGGTTTTGAAGCATTGTGGTCATAAAACAGCAGAGACGGGGGAGTGGACTTCGAAGTTTCCCCGGCTTGGAGAGGAGGGCAGTATCGAATGGCCTAATCTGCCTGTGTGGTTTGCTCGGTATTAGTTCTACTCACACCTAATACCCTCTGCCCCAGCGCTCGCCAAGATCAGCAAAATCTACTTTTAGACTCAAAATCATTACCACCTGTGAAGTTTCTGGTGTCACTTCTGAATGACATAGCATTCTGCCAATTGCTTCATTGGATGGCTTTAAGTGGCACAGTTTAAGAAGTGTCTTGAGCCATAAAAGAGTGTTGCAAATGCTCTTATAATTTATTCAGCTGCATTATTGAAGGCATTAGGGTAATTCAGTTCATTTCTCTCATCATTAAAAAATAGAAATCTGTTGCCAACATGAAAATAATCAAACGTGTCATTGAGAATTGACATACACTTGGAGATTTCTGATGAACTTTTCTCACTTCCCCCAAGTCCTAGCAGAGTAATTAGAGCATGTCTGTGTGTGTGTGATGTGCACACATATGTGTGTTATATCCATATGTACATGTGTATTCCATAAAGGACTATGAAGTAGTCCATAAGTTATAGCTGAAAAAGGAACAAAATAAATATATGAAACTAAGGGACGCATTCACCAATAAGGTTAGTGTATAAGTTTGCTCTGAAATATTATATTAATATCATTTTGTGGTTCTTTGCACTGATTACAAGTAGGACTTGTGAAAATATAGTATGTCAGTGACAAAACAAAAGATATTCTGACATACATGTGTAAATCTAAATTTATTATTACTAATAGTTATTAGGCTTGAGATCAAACAGTTGATAGATATTATTAAGAATCTTAACTGTGTCTTAATGAATTGATTTCTATTGCTTTTTTTTCCTACTGTTGTTAAACTTTATCCTATTCACACAGTAACAGTTTTCTGTTTGTAAATGACCTGACATTAATGGATTTGAAAAATATTTTCCCTTTTGTGTACCAAGAATTCTCAGGCGTATTTTTTTAAAGATCAATATTCTATGCTAATGTACTAATTTTTTGTTAAGAAAATTAGCACCTATGTTTCATTGCAATAGTTCTATGATAAATGAAGTGTAATTAAACATGTAGATTCTGCAACATTCACTTAAATATTAATTTGGGTTCTTTTATATTCTAGGCACTGTGCTAGGCATTGAATACATAATGGTTAACATAAAGAGATGCAATTATAAAAGTGCAATTATAAAATTGAGACATCTCTCAAATTTCAGATTGGCCATTGCAGAAATAATGACATATTATTATAGTTCCCATTGCCACAGAATTTAAATACTCTTTTCATTAATTAAAAAAGTATTATTTGTAGATGTCAGTAAATATTTATTTTAAAGCCTCTATCAGTATTAGGTTTACTATGTGTAAGTAAAGTATTCTATTTTCGTGTAAGAAAAGTACCATTTTATGCTTAGAATCACTGCTTTACAAATAAGCAAGAGAACTAGCATTACAAGGTAATGCAGAAAGAGAAAACTCAATTTTGAGTGGCCGTACAATATTGTAAAGTTTAAAAGGTTAGGCTAGTACAGTATGCTCCAGTTTTGCCACTCAGTATCATGCAGAATGCTGTGACAGCCAGGGCTGATACAGCTGAAAATATATGCAGCCTTGGACGCCTTGTAAGTTTCAAAAGGTCATTTTGGCATCATAGTAGAAACACTAATTCACAGGGAAGGTCAAACTGGACAGCTAGGCAAGAAGATAGGTTGCTGAACCCAACAGTTGTAGATTTTAGAATAATTGTCCACTATGCTAACTGGGTATCTGAATTCGATGTGGCCATCTTTCATTGAAATATTTATAGAGGAACAATCTTTACTTGATGGTTGGATTCTAATATGTCTCTTCTCTTCTGAAACTTTTAAGTGTTTCATCTACAACCTTACCTGGTACCAGGACAAATGTTAATATAATTTTATTTATGTGTGATGTATGCTCCATCAGAAAAGGATGTTGGTTGGCTTGCAACAGTAAGTGCACATATAAAACAGGACTGCGAAAAAGAGACATAACAAGTCAGTTAGAAGGAAAAGAGACGGAACAAGTACTTGAGATGAAATTGAGAACTAAATTTCTCAGCTTTCTGGAAACCAAAGCAAAGGCTTTAGGAAGTAGAAAAATCCCAAGTTTATTTATTAAGATTTCTTTGTATCCCATATACAGTCTTATTCTTAGCCCTTAGGGTATTTAGTTAAATATTCTGACTCTGTCCTTGAGTGAAATCTTGAATGGATGAATTCCAATTAATTAAGAAGTGAAGGCTGGAATCTTCAGTCTGGCCTTCAAGGCCCTTACTGATTTGGTTCCAGCCCCAGATTATCTCCTGCCAGCCCCGTTGCACATGGGTGATCCACACAGACCAATTCCCCCAGTGTTCATGTTTTGTGCTTTTCCCTCTCCTTGCCTTTGTTCTCTGTATTCCTACAGTCTGGAGTGCCATTCCTTTTTGTCTCCAACCAAGTGAAACCCATCCTTCCAGGCCTATTTTAGATGTCTTATCCATCAAGAAACCACCCCTGACCTCTCTCTTTTAGTCACCAAGCTTTACTGTTATCTGTGCTGTGTACTTCCCACCTTCTCTCTTATGTGCAGTTATTTGTATATTTTATGTCCCCTGATTAAGCAGTAAATTCTTCAAAGCTGCATCCATGTATTCCCCCTATGTCTAGGCTACATACATAACATCAATAAACTGCTAATATAATCAATGCATGTGTACTATGTTATCTAAGTATTGTTTACCTTTAATGAATATATTTATTCATTTAATAAGTTTATTGTTGGGCTTCCCTGGTGGCGCAGAAAGTTTATTGTTGTGTGTTGAATGTATTTGGATTTCTTTAAAGGAAACATTTTTCTTCCCCTAGGATAGTAGAGAAGAAAGAAAGAGAACTAAAAAAGTCAAGAGCACAATTAGAGGAGTAGCACTTGCAGTTTTTGTCAAAGGAGATAATTTTGAGGGAGTGGAACTGAGATTGTCATTTTTTTATTGTTTTGACTTTGGGTTTTCTTATCAGAAAGCAGCTTAACATTTACCATTTTTTTGTTTTTGGTGCCATAAGGTAACTAATATATTAGAGAACAGGTTTGTTACACGTAAAAGAAAAATACCAGCTGTACCATTTCAAACCCTCTGTGCTTTCTCTCTAGCATACTTTTCTATGGCTTTAACAGCCGTCAAAAAATCTATCTGCCTCTACGTGGCTTAGAAGTGTTTCAGACAGTTATTCCATCTCCTTCACTGCTTTTGAAACACTGTTTTAGTGGCTGATATAGATCAGTCTTACTGTAAGCATACTTGCTTAGCATATATTCAGTTGTATGCGTTTAGAGCAGCCTTCCTTGCTCCTTATGTAGAAGGTTTCTGCTGGTAGAAATCTAAGCTCCTCGAAAGCTCTGAAGAAAATGTAGCCTCTTGCTCAGAAAGCAGACAAATAAAAATAAAATCATGCTCAAGCACCTCTTCCTCTACAATTAATCTTTACATCAGTTACCATTTAGAACCCAGTAATGTATGAATTACTAGATTAAAACCAGTTAACAATCCTAGAAGAAACTAATAGACCTGGAGTGTATAATTCTCACATTTCTAAGTGTACGTTATTAGTGTCCAGTATATACCCCATGGACATACCAGGACAAGAACATCCATCTCTCAGCTGTGTGAAGAGGCCATCGTATCTCCCTCAGGATCTGTACACAGGGCTTTCTCTTTCACTTACCTCTCAGAGCAAACCACAAGGGGTGTAGTCGTGGCTGCTGCACCATACTCCACTCTACCCCCAATCTCTCTGTTTCTTGGCTTCTGTTGTATTTAAGGCCATTTCTACAAAGTTTGGTGTTAAAGTACTAGCACGTGTTGCGAACGAAATTTTAAATTTGGAATCAGAAGACCTGATTTTGGGTCCTGATTCTTCCATTTAATTAGCTTAGGAGACTTTGGCGAGCCAGTCACTTACCCGTGCAAGCCTTAATTTATTTGTTCACAAATGGGCGAGATAATATAACCATCTCTTAGAGTCCTGAGGAGCAAATGGCAAAATTCAGATGAAAGTAAATTGTATACCAATATATCAAATATTATTTGCTATTGTTGCATAATCATAGAATGTATGAGTTCTGGGGGAAAAGTAAATTTTTCTTGGGGGGAAAGTAAATTTTTCCAAGTGGCTCCTCCAGTAGAAACTTTTTATTAAAGAACAAGATGAACCCCTTGCAGGTTTTATATATAAATCAAAAGGAAATGTAGCACAAGCCAACTTCCCAAAAAGTTTGTCTCTTCACGGGTTTTTAATGAAGATGCATAGTTTATATAGTTTTATCCAAAATAAAGTGGTTCTTCCTGGAAGAAGATTAAAGCATTATTTAAGTCTTTTTTCCCCCTATTAAATTTAATACGAAGGTTTTACTTGAATTTAAATAAAAAGCTAGGTTTTAGTTATGTATGAAGAACATGATTTGACTAATTCCTATGCAAAGTTTTTCCTTATTCTTTGGATACACATACAGACACACACAAACACACATACATGCATATCTGCACTCCCATACATACGTTAATCCTTACTTCATATCTTATCCCTACTATTAACAATTTATTTTATCTTATTGTAATGATTGAATAGGTGCTTAATTGTTTTTTCATCTTTTTGCAAAATAATTTTACTACATAAATTATTCTTATTATAAATAAGAATGATGTGGAGGGGCATGTATGGTGCCTGATTTAAAATAATATTTTAAAAAACGAATATAACAGAACTTCATATACATTTTGCAGGTATGTCTATTTTCTAAAGTAGTTAATGGAATATAATCAAAAAGCATGTCACCAAATCTCATCTTAACCATTTTTTTTGACTTTTTATTTTATTTTTTTCACACACACACACTGTTTTATTTTTACAAGAGATATATAAACTGACACCAAGCATTGTAAATGGATGACCACAACGAAAGCAACAATGCCAAATCTCAAATAAGCCATCTTTTGGGAAATCATTGGATAGAAATGCAGTAAACAGTCTCTCGTGGAAGTAGTAGTTTAGCTTTAGTTGATTATGATTGCCAAAATTGAATGAGATTAAGGATAACCTGGGAAGTTTGCTTAAAATGTAGATTACTGGTCTTTATCCTCTGTAGGTCTAGGGTAGGTCCCAGGAATATGTTTTCTTTTTTTTTTCCTGTTCTTTGCTACATTTATTTGTTGAGACAAATGTCTGTTCTTAGCCTTTTTTTTAAAGGCTCTGTTAACATGTAATTGACACACGGTAAACTGCATATACTTCCATCAACATCATATGCACTGTGATTTGCCATGGAAAGCAGGTCATTGCTTTTTAAGTGCATGTGATGCTGGTGGAAAAACATAAAAGATTTCATCACTGTCTCATTAGGAGGGTGTAGCCCACTTTTCAGATTTCCTCATGGGTTACAGCTTTTCCAGAATGCACAGAACCTTATGGGCAATTAAAATACTTAAGAAAGGGATGTTCTTTTTTCTATTTAGCAAAGGAACCAAACCTCAAGTTGCCATGTTAGTTTGTTCATAGTGTGCTCAGTATGTGTGCTCTTTTGGAAAGTACAAAATCCTAGGAATAGAATCTTGCTCTTATCTCCTGAGAAGTGAGACTTTATTTATACTCTGACAACATGGTAAAAGCACATTGTCAAAAAGAGAATAAAAGCATTAGAAATGCCCACACTTTGCCAACCAGCCATCTTAAGTCTTTTGCAAATCCAGTTTGAGGTTCTTCTTTATTCCGTGAACTGTTACTTAATAAGCGAGAAAGAGTTTGAGGAGGGTAAAGTGAGAGGAGAGTGTTTTATTTTCTAACGGGAGGTATGTCCACTGGCAAAATCATACAAAAGTGTATACCTATCTCGGTTCTTTAGACTGGAAGTGCATGCCACTCCAGGAGAATGCTCCACTCCATGGCACGAGGAGCCCCGGCCTCAGGAGAAAGAACCACACAGGGAAATGTGTTTGGGCCTACATGAGTTCACCAGAGTTCTATTGTGCCTTAGCTAGTTTGATAACGCATTGCATTATTTATAGCACTTGTCAGAAACCATTTCCTTTAGTCAATTAGTGTCTAAAAAAGGAGGGGGGAAGCAGGATATTTTCTGACATTTGTAGAAATGATGTGTAAAAAAAGCATTCCCTTCATCATATGACATTGCGCTGTCAGAGATTTTCCTAATATAACATGCCCTGCAGACTCTGTTAACTACACATTTTGTTGTTATTAGTAAGAAAAGAATAGTAACCTGTATATTGTGCATTTTGATACTCTGTCAACTGAAACATTTATTCAGACTTCCAGCCCCCTGTTGTTTGGCAAATAATTGCAAAATATAAATTTTGTAATTGTTTTAGCAACTAGATTGTTTATTTTGAAATAACAGGAGTTGAACAACTGATTTTACAAATGTTTCCATTGATTAACTGCCATGTAAGTGCTAACAGTTGAAAATATTTTGCAAAACAGAAATGAAAGGCTTTAAGTTCTATTTATGGGAAGAAAGACATATACCTTTAACCTGTTCCTACAATAGAAATATACAATCTAGATTTAAGGATAGTATCTTTTTTAGGTCTAGCATAGATTTAATAAATATAGAAAAGCACGTTATTAATTGTTGGTAGAAGCAGGTATTAATAAATGTTTTCTTGGAAGAAGTTTGCTGTTCTAGTTCAAAGTTAATATATGCATATACTTTATGTTCTAAGTGCTTATGTTATTAATACCACTCAAATGGAAGCATAGTTTTGTATTTATAATTACAGCGTTGCTTAAAGTAATGAAAAACTGGCATCAATTTAGGTGACCACTGGTAAAGACATGGACATATAGTAAAGTAATACACAGTTGTTAAAAAGTATTTATGTTGATCTATTTCTATTGATAAAGAAAGATCATTAACATATATTGTAGAAAGCAAGCCTCAGAATAATATGCTTTAGTATGTTTCCATCACTTTGGTAAAAGTGGTGAACTGTGTATGTTGTATCTGTAGATGTGTGTATGTGTATGAGAAATGCATGGAAAAAAGGACTAGACACACCATACTAATAATAGTGGTTACCTTTGGGTTTAGAGGGGGTCTGATTTGGCAATGGAAGGATGGAGAATTCTCAGTAAAACCCTTCTGTATAGTTTAAATTTATTACAGTGAAAATGCATTCATTTAGCAACGTCTAAACACCCCCCCCCAAATAGAAAGAAAAAATACATGGAGTTAATGTACATGATTCATATAAATTGCTTGCTAGAGATTTCTGTTCATCATTTGAATTTATATTTTACTATCTCTTCCATTATTATTTAGTAGTATCTATGTAGGTAATAGCCTTATCGTTTATACCCATACTTCTCAATCACAAAACAAGGCAGAACCATAGTTAAGAGTGCAAATTGTTCATTCTTTGATTTGAAATAATTCAGGTTATTGTAGTCACTGGAGATGTGAAAGTCTAAGTGTAGAGGAGAAAAACTCAAAATTTAAATAAACAGTATTTAGTTCAACTTTTAATTTGCTCCTGAGGCTTTACATTTCAAATCTGAGAATACTTTATTTTCACCGTCTAATCACCACATGGTAGGTTTTTCCTTTGTTTTATTTTACATCTTTTTCTGAATGTGAGCTCCATGAGACGTGCGTTTCCATGTATGTCTGCAAAAGTTCCTGTGAATGAAAGAGTCAGAGATTCTAGATCTGCATTGTCCTTTGATGCTCATATAATGAGATTTCAGTTCTTAAGTATGTTTTGTGGCACAAAAGTGTGGTAAATGATTTATGTATAAATATAAATTTAGTTATCGGGGAGGCAAATTACCTTTTTATCCAGTTAATCTTATATTTTCAAGACGTGCAGAGTCTCTCAGTGTGTTTTTCGTTTTTGTAAGTTAAGCCTCGTAATTAATAAATATTGAGGTAGGCACAAACAAAATGTGCCTCCCTTTTGTCACTGTGGAGCTGCTTTTTGAAATTTTAGTCTTCTGCAAAATACATTCTGAAGCACTGGCTTATACTATAGCAGTTGCAATAATATTAGCATAATTTGTTTTGTTCAGCATCTGAGACCTAGTTTAGTATATTTGTTAGGAACGTTCCCCAAAAGGTACTTCAGCTACATTGAAGTGAAAATGAGTTATTAATGCATGTCTTTGTTTTATATAACATATCTTCCTCTTTTTTTAAACTAGGGAAAAACAGCTAGGTCTTGACTCACTATTAGGGAAAACATAATTCTTATTTGCATGTGAGTGTATGTGAATTTGTGGGGTTTTTTTTAGAAAAGCTCAAGTCAAACTGAGATTCTAATATTTTATTTTTATTAGGAATAAATTCAGTTGACATTGGTATATTATTAAAAGTATGTTTGAGTGTATTTGTTAAAAAGGTAATCTTTAAGGTCAAATATATAAATCAATAGAAATATCCCTAGGATTGAAACGTTAAACTGTGTGGTACCTTTGTGGCTTGAGTATTTGTAAAGTTTGCAATAAGAGATACATTTGTGAAGTGATGGGGACTTTTACTGATTAAATGGAAAGGAGGAATTATGTATGTATTGTGTTTTGTCATGAGAAGTCCAATAATTCATTTAATTAGGATGCATTCAATCCTATATTCATATTTGATATCATTCATTATATTCTGAAGAATAATTATTTTAGATCTCTTTAACTATAAACATAGATTTTACATATTTTTCTCATAATGATTAATAATTAAGCAACAGATTTTGGGCAGTCTTCTATAGAAATAAGCCAATAAGATTTCCCAGGTTGAGGTTACTAGGTTAGGTTTTAAATCAGACATCTGGAAATTCAAGATTTATCTGCTAAGATCAAGCTTTTGTGCTCACATATAGTTGATGGTAACGAGGTCTATTGCTACAATAAAATTTTAGAAATTCAGGAAAGTGTGACAACTATGATTATTTTGTTCTAACAGAGATATGCTTTATATTTTGGTCAGAATTTTTTGTTTTGTTTTTGTCACTTCTTTACATATTGATTTTATGATTTCGCTCGATTGAACCTACTCAAATGGAAAACAGGAATAGGTTAATTATGGAGAAGCTCTTAATGACCACTGGTTGTTGTGAGAATGATTCTGCCTTGGAAGGAAAGTTGGAACAGTGGGGCAAAGAGGTACACATGCAGCAGATTTCACTGATGTACAGGGTGCCGTGGGAATATTTCCTCAAGTCTCTCGTTAATCAACTTTATACTTATTTTTGAGTTGTACAGTAATGTTATTAGGGAAGCATGGATGAATTTGCTACCATTCCTCAATCAATGAAGATAATATTTAAACATGTTTTAGGTGGAGGTACCACCAACCTCAGTAAGAAGCTAGGTGATATTGTTCAGAAGATATAAAGATGGAAAATTAAAGCTAAGATTTTGGCTCCTAGTTACTGTGCCAAATAAACTATAACTCATTTAAGTAAACTTTAAAATCAAAGTCCCTAATCATGGCATTGCCCTGGGAATAACAGTATCACGATGTATTACATTCCATTTAACATTCACAGTTTTATCATGCTTATTTCACACTGGTAGATTCCAGGTGGGTTAATATACCATTCTTCCTGAAAACTGCCAGAATGGTTAGATTTGGTTTTTCTATCTTTTAGCTCTTTGAGCACATATCAACATTGTTAATTTTATTGTAGTCTTGTGTTCTGACTTCCTAATTATTATTTTGAAATATTAAATGACATGGACAGATCAGAAATGACTACCTAAGCCTAACAAGATAACAACTTCTTTGGGTAATATGTAGAATAAATAAAACAGTAAATAGGATTAGTATTTCATCTTGAAGAATGATAAAGTAACATTCGTAGTGTTATTAGACCTTCTCATGGAATAGAGGGAAATGTTAAAAGACTGCCTGTTTGAATATCATCAGAAAAAAAGGCAAGTTTTCCCTTCTTTTGCCAGAATTGAAGACTGATTCTGTCAGAAATTCACAGATAATTATTTACATGTTTTAAATTTGCAAAGCCACGTGTAACTGTTTCAAATTATTCCGTGGATTAAAAAAAAAAAACTTCCATCAACTTCACGGTGAAGGAGGTGTATAAATATGGTTCTATGTTAACCTCACTGCCTTGTGCTCTTTCCAAAGAGTGGCGTTTGCAGGTGGTTTCATTCAGTTATAAAGGTGGCATCTCAGTGTTTTAAACTGTGGCTCATAAGCAGATAGTGAAATAGGTACATAGTATTATGCCAAATACTAACAGCTGTTTTGAAGAAGAATAAAGCAGGATAAGGGTCTGGTGTTGAGAGGAACAGAAGGTTTGGATACTTTTGACAGTGGGCGGGAAAAGCTTCTAAGAAGATAACTTTGCTGTAGGGACTGGAAGAAGGCACAGTTAGGAACAAAACTAGTGGCTCAGTCTACAAAATGCAGTGAGTCGTTCTGATATTTATCTTATGTCTTTTTTTTTTTACGTCTTTATTGGAGTATAATTGCTTTACAATGGTGTGTTAGTTTCTGCTTTATAACAAAGTGAATCAGTTATACATATACATATGTTCCCATATATCTTCCCTCTTGCGTCTCCCTCCCTCCCACCCTCCCTATCCCACCCCTCTAGGTGGTCACAAAGCACCGAGCTGATCTCCCTGTGCTATGCGGCTGCTTCCCACTAGCTATCTACCTTACGTTTGGTAGTGTATATATGTCCATGCCACTCTTTCACTTTGTCACAGCTTACCCTTCCCCCTCCCCATATCCTCAAGTCCGTGCTCTAGTAGGTCTGTGTCTTTATTCCTGTCTTACTCCTAGCTTCTTCATGACATTTTTTTCCCCCTAAATTCCATATATATGTGTTGGCATACAGTATTTATCTTTCTCTTTCTGACTTACTTCACTCTGTATGACAGACTCTAGGTCCATCCACCTCATTACAAATAGCTCAATTTCGTTTCTTTTTATGGCTGAGTAATAGTCCATTGTATATATGTGCCACATCTTCTTTACCCATTCATCCGATGATGGACACTTAGGTTGTTTCCATCTCCGGGCTATTGTAAATAGAACTGCAATGAACATTTTGGTACATGACTCTTTTTGAATTATGGTTTTCTCAGGGTATATGCCCAGTAGTGGGATTGCTGGGTCATATGGTAGTTCTGTTTGTAGTTTTTTAAGGATTCTTATGTCTTTTAAGTTTTAAAATTTTGCCTGATATAGGAATCAATTCAAAATTAACTTTTTAATCATTGTCTGAGTAGAGGCTTCATGTTTCATTTTGTCTTAAATGTAAATACTTAAGGGACAAGAGTCATTTTCTAATTTGAGTACCGTTTAGTTAGTTGCTTTTGGAATTCAAATCTTTAGCAATAGTGCATCACCTAACCAACACTCCTTCAATATCCTTCAATAAGAGACCACTTGATGATTAGGTAATCAAACCTATCAGAATTCTAAAGGAATGCTTTGATAGACCTTCGATTACTTATTTGAGTTGGTAAACATAATCTTACTTTCCTTGCTAGCAGCTTGTCACCCAAAACACAGTGCAGAGCGTCAGACCAGTAGGCCACGTTGTCCATCGCTGTGCCATTCCAGGGGATTTGTGGTTGAAAGTTATATTTTTTTCTCAGCGGTGTTTCTAAAACTTCAGTCATTTGCATATCTGCTTCATGATTTTTACCAATATATTTACTTAGTCTTATTCTTTAAATTCTTTTTATTATACTTTAGCCTCTTCCTAAGTTATGATGTCCACAGGCTTGACAAACTTGTTTTAGCATTCCGATGCATCTATTAGAATTATGTTGTTTCTGCATCACTTAAAATCGCCATGGGTGCTACCAGTAGTGTGCTTACCCCTCACTGAGAAACACTGATCTCAGCTTTTTGTTATATGGAGTTGAATACTGCTGAAGATTGCATTAACCCGTTCAGACCACAGTTTTTCCCACATAATAAATAACTTTGTTACTCTATTTAGTACCTTAGTGAGTAGAGAAAGAACTATACAGCCTCCAGAAATGCTTAGTTAGTTGTTTGTTTACTGAAATCTCTGTTAATATTTGGGACAAGCCATGAGCAAAATTGTACTGTGAGCTAACTTAGTTTACTAAAGTAATGCATTGCTAATTATGGACTTGTCGACACCAGTGAGCCAGGGGGAAAAGTTAACTGTTTTGGACGACGAGCTTCTCCTTGTCAGCTCCAAACATACACAGCGAAGTTGGCCATCTTTTCCAGTTAGATTGAAACTTGTCTTAGTAAGTAAAAAAACCTCAAATAATTACTAAGTTAACTTCCTCAATATGTAACTTATTTCAAAATCAGAAGTTATGAAAAAGTCCCCCAAGTTCCCAGCTAACTACTCTGGCTTGTAATAGAACCAATCTGCCTATATTTGATTAGTAAACATATATGACTAAGAAATTTAACTTTGCTTATAGAGGCCATCCAGTTCTCCAAAACAGAATTTTAGTCTTATACCTTGTAAGTGTCTGTTTATCCTTTACTGCAGAATCCATGCAACCCTTAAATAGATATTTATATGAAGCCATCCACTGTTACTTTAATGCTAATATATATCAATTGCTATAAGAGTAATTATTTGTAATTCCCCGTGGTTTTTTTTTTTAAACTTTATCCTGTTTTTGGTTTCTTTTCCTCTATCTTTACATTTTCTTCTTTTCCTTTCTATTTACCTCCTCTTATCTTAAAGTAGAAAATACATGTGAATTCTGATATCACTCAAGGAGAGATTGGTCTCGGTTCTTGGGAAGAATATGCCTGTCTGTATGTAGAACATGTCCCATGATAGGAAGACCACTACAGTTTAGTGTTTGGAATTTGATCAACAGGTAAAAGAGGGCTTGTTGTTATGCAGGTTTTTAAAAGTTTGATTCTCACTGAAAAACGGTTGTATTCCCAATCATTTCTTTTGTTCGTTTTCGTTCAGGGAGGTTTATTATAATACGTTGAAATATTGGTCAAAAATTTACCTCGGAAGCAATTTACCTATTAGTAAATATCTTTTTTTTTTTTTTTTTTTTGCGGTACGCTGGCCTCTCACTGTTGGGGCCTCACCCGTTGCGGAGCACAGGCTCTGGACGCGCAGGCTCAGCGGCCATGGCTTACGGGCCCAGCCGCTCCGCGGCATGTGGGATTTTCCCGGACCGGGGCCCGAACCCGTGTCCCCTGCATCGGCAGGCGGACTCTCAACCACTGCGCCACCAGGGAAGCCCAGTAAATATTTTTACAGTAGAAGTATTTCTTTCAGTAATTATTTACAAACAACACATATTTTTAGAGTAAATATGTTTGCAAGAATTCCTGCAATCTGAAAAATACCCATACACTTTTAAACATTGTCTCTATCTGTAGAACAAAAATCCATTGCCATTTGAAGTATTGACCCGAATCCTGTAAAATCTTAATTTATCAAAGCACTCAGTTATGAAGATTTCTAGTCTCCTCTGAAATTCTTACGTTTCAATAAAGAAAAAGAAAAAGGTTACAAGACAGTATTCTGATATCAGCAATTTAGTCAAACCAATTTTTAGTCAAACCAATCAGCAATTTAGTCAAACCAATTGGTTTTAGTCAAACCAATTTTTTATCCAATTTTTAGGATAAAGTTTGAGTTTGTTACTCCCAGTGCCCTGTATCAAAGGCTGGAACACACATTATCAGGTGCAGCTGGACTATTTCATAAAAGTCGGGGTCCTATCTGGTTGCTCACTTGTCCATGCCTGGCTAATATTAAATATTTTGATTATCGTCCTTGCCTAATACATTTTATAATAGTATTTTCAGCTTACAAATACTTATCTATAATTCTTTCAGTGATACTTTTTGATGTAAATAGGATTTCTCTGCTACAGAAAATATAAATAATCAGGACACCCATTTATAAGCATTTAAGTAATTAAAGTATATTTTGTACTTGAGTGGAACTAAACCTGTAACATTGTAGAAAGGAAAAATAATCAACCCTAGAAATTAATTTTGTAGTTGTATTTAGACATAACCAGCAAGCAGTGAAGATATTTCTAATGGTACCATTGTCTGTCCTCATGTTGTTTAGATCCCATAGATCATGATGAAATTTTCCTCGGAACTGGACACACATTCTCACAAACATGTTTATTCCTAGTAGGTTGAATAAAACCTATTCTTTTAGTAAACACTTTAAGAACATCTGTTATATTCCAGGGACTGGGTTAAAAAAAAATGGTAATACACTCTATTGTCATGGAGTTTATAACCTTGGGGGCAAAAGTACCAAGAGCTACAAAGTACTGAGAATATTCTGAAAGGGAATAATGTTTATCAGAGTTGGCCCAGCCTTCTACGGAAGGTGATATTTGAAGAGCAGTTTAAACAAGGAGAAGGGATTTGCCGAGTTGAAGGGGTGAAGAAGTATGTGTCAAACCAAACAAAGGGTTAGCATGTAACAAATCCCAGGAGCTCACAACGGTATGACATATGCCAAGAACCTCGGCAGTTCCTCACAGCTCCTCTCTCCCAGGGAGGATAGAGGTGCAGCGCTGGGAGAAACCAAAAAGATAAAATGTGTCAATTCAAGACAAGGAGAAGGGGGCAAGAAAGAAGGAGTTGTACCGGCCGTTAGAGGTCAAGTAATGACAAGGGACTATGCGTACGTAGTCTTTGGATTTGGCTTGGTTGGGGGCGTTGACGACTGTCGCTGAGCACTAAAGTAATAGTTATGGAGGTTACACTGATACAGATTCAAGCGTGAATGGAGAAGCAGGAAAATAGCACGTGTAGATGACTCTTCAGACATTTGTTTGGGAAGCATGGATTACGAGCATTAGGGAGAGGTGGTGTGTAACTAGGCAAGGTCCCCTTCCTCCTGCTGTGCCACCCCTTCCAGTTTAGAGCTTCTTCAGCACTTTGACGGCTAAGAGAAGGAATTGCAGGAAAGGCAGGTGTTCCTATATAGAGGGAGTTTAGAGGGAAAGAAGTCTCGAGAAGGAGCCAGTCAAGGTGGCAGCTTAACCTTGGGCAGGAGAAGGGAAAGCTCCTGGGAGACTGAGAAGAAAGATACAGAAAGATAGTTTAAAGATGGGTGGTGGGAAGGTGAGAGAGAGTCCATGCCTGGGGGCCACTATTTTTACTATGAAATATTTGTAACGTATGAGGTCATCTACTGTTGGTAGTGAGAGCAACATGTAGGAGGAGGGACTTGAGAGTAATGAAGTTTTAGAAGAGCTGGAGTGTGAGAGGGAGCTGTCCAGGGCCAGGGGGAGGATTCCTAGACAGTGGGAGGTCTGAGTGACCCTAGAATATAGAAATTTATAGAGGCAATGAGGAGTGTGTGTGTGTGTTTTCAGGTGTGTGTTCACATTTGTTTATATGGGTGTGTTCCTGCATGTGTTTGTGTATTTATGTGCTGTAAAGTGAATTCCAGCTCGCATGTAGAAATCAGTCATTTAATTTGCCACAGTTTATGGAGCTCCGTCAGTTTTCCATCCCTAAGCCAGGCACTTAGGGTTACTGAGATGAGTAAGATTGTTTCTGTCCTTGGGAACATTAGGCTAGTGGGTCAGTCATGTACGCAAATAAAACACTGTATAGGGGAGCAGAGGTAATTGGGAGGAGACAGTGTTAATATATGGGTGGGTGGAGACGGAGGAAGTGACATCCTGAAAGCTTCTCGGAAGAAGTGACATGTTAGCCAGCTTCTAAAGGAGGTAAGGGTTGCAGGTGAAGCTCTTGAAGATTCCAGAAAGACAAAAGAGATGTTGACCACAGATGTGGTACCTATGCAAGGCATGAAGAAGTTGAGAAATTTTGAATGCAGAGTAAACATTAAGGAAGGTGGATGAATCTTAAGAGTTTGTCACCAACTTGGCTTTGCTTTTACAGAACCAGGAAATAGGACCGGAAAATTTTTTAAAAACAAAAATATTTCTGGAGCATCAGTATGAGTTTTTTTTTTTCTTTTTAAATCTTTCCAAAAGTTGTAGTCTTACTACAATATTTTCTAAACCTAGTATCTGGGAGTTTTAAAAAAATTAATGTTAAGAATGACAGTATTAGTTCTAAAATAAATTTAAAAAATTTCGGCTAGATATCCATGGTTTATATATATGTATGTATATATATATATTCATATTCTGTATTCTAATTTCCACATTAGAAATATACGCTAGTTGGCCACTTTTGGCCCTTGAAGAAGTGTAACCTAACAGTATTTATTATACTGTGTCATTGCTCTTTAGAGTGTGAAACTTTTAGAGTTACTAAAGCCTTGTTTTCTTTGGTATCTTTCAAAATGGGGGAAAGAAGTGTATGCTTTTGGTAACTACTGAGCATTTTCTGAAAGTTTTTCCATCTAGATTGAAAGAGAAAGTAAGTTGTTAAAAGCAAAAATGCCCCACTGTAGAGAGCAGTCTGAGTTAATAGATCGTTAGGCAACAGGGGATCCCCCAGCTCCCACCCTCCAGCTTCATTCGTACCTCTGAAGTGCATCATGTTGCCCAAATCAAATTGTTCACTTCAATATTTCATGTTTCTGCGATGGACTCACTTTCTCCCTTGAGGTTCACTTCAGATTTGCCAGCCACACTGACAACACTGCACTCCTTATTTTCCCCACATGACCTCAACTTCTGCTTAAAAAATGTTAGAATAAAGGATGCTTTTGTTCGTATCTCGCCTCCCTGTGATATATTGACAAAGTGTCTGCCGGCTGAATGGAATAGTTTTACAGTATGAGTGCCGCTTTCAGTGGAGGGGCAGGACTTGGGCTGTAGAAGGAAGTGAATTGGATAGGTCAGGAGAATGTACCATTTGTAAACACCCCTTTCCTTTTTTATTCACGTGTCAGGACAGCAGGAGCAGGCTGTTCAGTGCCCGTGCCTGCGCAGAGCCGGAGGGAGAGCAGCTTGGAAGTCAGCTGTAGTTTTTAAACCTTGCTTTTTATTTCCTGATAATGATCTTCAAGTGCTTGGACTTGTTTGAGAAGCTGTTTTGAAACTAACATGGTTTAGTCCACTAACTGCATGTTGGGTAAATTCAAAACCCACATGCTCGTCCTCTTGCAGTGGAATAAGTCACATCTGATGGACATTTTCTGTGCTTATAGCATAGTAATGAACATCTGACAGGCGCGACCTTTCATAAGACAACCCACACTATTGGCTTTCTGCCCAGAATATTGCTGCAACACTATCTGTGATTGGTTATCTCTCTATCATGCATTGCTTCACAAGGGGAAACGGCCCCTTTTTTTAATAAATCTACGATGGCTGGCTGCAGTATGCCTCACTGTAAGTATTGTGTGTGTGTGTGTGTGTGTGTGTGAGAGAGAGAGAGAGAGAGAGTGTGTGTGTGTGTGTGTGTGTGTGTGTGTGTGTGTGTGTGAGTGTGTGAGAAAGGGAGAGAGGCTGACTTGAATACTACTTAGTCTGGTAGCACATGGCAAGGTTGTGATACTGTAGGACATCAGTGAAGAGCTACTTAGTAAATCTTAACCTATCTCTTTTTTCTACAGGTTGGTACTAAGAAGTGCCTTTCCTGACGTCTCTGCTGCTTGGAACCGCTTCTAGAGCAGTCTCTGCTTTTGCCTTGCTTGCTGCCAGCTAGACTGTGACGACAGCACATCCACCCTCCACCTCTAGCCCAGACACCCCCATTTCTACTTATAATCAAGAGAAAAGCTCTAAGTATCTGGCATTGCCCTAGGCTGCTTTAGTTTTAAAAGAAAAGTTTGCTGAAAAAGTAAGATATCTTCTGCCAGGAAATCAAGGAGGAAAAAAAAAATCATTTTCTCGATTTTGCTCTAAACTGCTGCATCTGTCTATGCCAAACTAATCAATACCGATTGCATCACCAAACTCCATTGCAAATTCAGCTGCGAGGAGATTCCCTTTCAGACAACTTTGCTGAAAGCAGCTTGGAAATTCGGTGTCAAAGGGTCTGCCACGTTTTCATGCTTGCATTTTGGGCTCCAAATTGGCACTGGGAAGGGGTTACTGAGAGCACAAGGCTGATTCGAGGCCCTCCTTTTAAACGTTCATCTACTTACGATCCTAGTATTTCTCTAAAAACCAAAACCTCTTTGAATTAACAGTTTCATGCTGTGAATTTCTAGTGAGAGATCTTTTCCTTGATATTGACAACACAATTTTCCATGTACTTTTAAAGCAGGGAGTGGGGGAAAAGTATTTTGGAGGAGACATTTTCATCATCATTTTACAGTTTTATCAGTTCAGTTTTTTCTTTTTTTTGGTTGTTACTGTTTTTTTTTGGGGGGGGGTTGGGTTTGTTGGTTTCACTGAAAATTTTAACTACCTGTAAAATCTAAACATGGCTGTTAGTGTCACACCAATTCGGGACACAAAATGGCTAACACTGGAAGTATGTAGAGAGTTCCAAAGGGGGACTTGCTCACGGCCAGACACGGAATGTAAATTTGCACATCCTTCGAAAAGCTGCCAAGTTGAAAATGGACGAGTAATCGCCTGCTTTGATTCATTGAAAGTGAGTAAATATTATATTATTTTAAGGATATGCAATAATTGAATAAAGGGGATGTGGATATACAGTCCACTGAGTTTGGAATTATGGATTGCTGTGTTAATAGTTTTAGTTATACGGTGTGTTCTTGATGATGTTGAGGTGGGGGACTTTACTGAGAAGCAGTAGAACCAAGTCTGGCCAAACTTTCTTTGTTATGAATAACTTTCTCTGTCCTTTAATGCTGTGATTTTTTTTTTTTCTAGAGCAGAAGGTGTCAGGCTACTTTTTACTTAATAATAGCTAAGTCAGCGCCTATCTATAGGAATAGTAAATGTAGATACATGTGTGTGTTAGCATGTGCATAGATGATGTACAAGGCCATGGCACTAGCTGAATGGGGATGATTTGTTTTTGCTTGTTTGAAAACGTGCTGTACCGTTGTAAAAGTATAGCAGATTCTGTCAGCTAAACTTGGATAGACTTTTTATATTAATGTTTTGACATTGTGGAGTTCCTTTTTGTTGTATGAGCATATTATTTTAAGGCCAGAAGCAATGTATTTTGTGGAAAACATAACTAGAAGTAAGGTTCTGGGCTGCTGCCACAGTACCCTATCAGAGGCATAAACTTTGTTGAATGTGACTTTTATAATTCAGTAGAAACGCTTGAGTAGTATTATTAATTGGATTTTTTAAGTTTCTAAAATTCTAATGTGAAGTAACTTAGCAGTTTATTTTCTGTTACCTCCTGATTATTATGTTTTTATTTGTAACAGTCTCAGCTAGGGGTGTTAAAAGTTAGCTTTTGTGGGCACCATAATACCAACAAGTTCACTTTAGTATATTTCGACATTCAAAAATGTCATTGGATTCGTATTTCAGGTATCAGGTTTGAAAGTGGGTCTTTTAAAAGATAGCATACATGTCTTAATTTTGATGTGCAAGGTCGACTAGAAGTGTGAAGATTCCTGGGTACTTTCTACGTACTTGGTTTAATGAACTGCCTTTGAATATTAATGTGCTGGTTTAATTCACTCTTTGAACCTTGGAGAGGGGAGTCGCTGTTTTTTCAACATGTATAAAAAAGTGAAGGTTTCATAGATCCATTTTGTCTTTTGCAAAAAGAAAAAAATAGTGCTACAGTAACCTTTCTTTAATACCATAAGGGTGAATTAACTGAAATAGTTAACATGTAAGTTAACTCATAACTCACCCCAATGTTATGAGTTAACTTGTGAGTTAACTATTTCAGTAAATTGCTTCTTGGTCTAGTGTGTGCAGCTCACTTTGCTAAAGTTTCACCAAAGACTCAGGGATATTATCTTCAAAGTAGAATATAAAAAAAGGTATTAACAACAACAAAGATACCTTATAATGTTAGATTGTTCTTAGTGTCATAGTGCTAAAGATCAATAAACAAAAGTTATAAATTACCACTGGGCCTTTTTTTCCCTTTCCTTTGAAAGGCATCGATGAAGGGCACAGTGGTTGTACCTTGTGAATGTGTCTTCCTAAATTCCTGCCAACTGAATTTAGGTGTGATTAGAGACTGGGACCCATAAAATGAGGGGCAAAGGGCTAATTACACTTGTCTGTAACCAGCTGTGTCCATAAGTAGCCCTGTTTTGACCCAATTACTAGTTAATCCAATTTTTAATCCCACAGACAGTTGATGGTGCACTGGTAGCTGCAAAATGAAGGACCTTCAACTTGGCTGTGACACTGAGTGGTTTCACAGAAGACCTGCTTTCACAGCATTTGGAAACATTGTGAAACATTAAAATTCAGTTGCTATTTTTCCATCTCAAAATATTTTTTTAGTTGCTGCTCACTTGTGGCCATGGAACAGTCCCCCTTTGAGTAAAGCAGCAGCATTGCTTAATGACATGCTGTGTGGTTAACAGGATTCAACTGCCACATCAACATCAAGGACTTTTTTTTAATAACAAATAATTTCAAGATTTTAAGTTTACTTTTGAAATCAGCTTGTTGTAGCAGCTAATCAATGCAAACGTTGTCCATATTCTTTGTCTTTCTAAGAGAAACGAATTTAATTTATAGTGTCTAAAATGTGGTAAGATATTTTGATTTAAATAACAGGGAAAAAATAAACACAAATTTATTTCTGGTGAAGCTTCATCCCCAGAACAACAGCTCCTTAAATGTTAGGGAACTATGTTAAGAAGTAATTTAAAAAAATTTGAATGTGTAATTAAGTATTCATGTTTCAGAAAGCCATGTTTCATATATATGTGTGTGTGTTTGTAACTAACACATGTGATTCTTTATAGAGTATTTAGAAACCCACCTTTTAGATAGTAGTCTTCCTGTGTTCAATTTTGTGGCTAAAATAGATCAAAAACATATTTTAAAACAGTTAAAGTAATTCTATGACTCATGCCTGAAGTTCTGAAATTTGGGAGCATTATGAGGTTTCCATGCCAGTAACCGCTAGATCATTTGTATTGTTTCAGAGAGTAAACGGAAGGAATTTAGAAAACTTGTAATATCCTGACTTCTTTAATAAAATGTGTTCTATATATTGCTACAATCCATAGTCCAGCCTTTTGTGAGTTCTTGAGCCCTGAGATGGAGGTAGACTGTGTAATCTACTATTTTTAGCAAGTTAGGAAAGCAAAGCAAATACTCTCTGAGAGGACCCTGGGAAATGGCTGTACCCTTCAGCTGTGCTGTTTCAGACTTTGGCCAGGCTCCCAGGTGACTTAGGTTTATAGCAGACTTCTACATAGAGGCGGAGAATTCATTTCATTAAAAACAGAAGTCAAACAGTTCAAGAAAGTATTTATGTGAAAGAAATCAATTGGCATACTAAAGGAAATAGGAAGAAAATCAGCTGATAGTCTTTTAGTTGCATATAGGTGATTTTAAAGTTTAAATAATTAACTTAGATGCATTTACTACGTGAAAACCTAGAATTCTGCATCACAGTAAATGTGTTGCTAAGTAAAATGAGAATATATAATAATGAGGAATATACGTACATATGAATATACTGAAATAGAATGATGGCAGTAAGAAAGAACAAAAGATGTAATAATGACTTATCATTTATAAATTAAACAATATTTTAAGCACTTAATTTTTCTCCCTTAATTTTGCTTTTGCACTTGCAGTCTTAATTTCCAACAGTCTAAGAGTATATTCATACTGAGAATTAAATTGCTCACAGATTATAGATTTGAGTGTTTTATTACTTCAGAAATACTGAACATTAGAAAAGTGTTTTATTTAATGCTGGAGAGGATTTTTTTTTCTTATGGCTTATGAAAGGGATACCCAAAGAGAAAAATATCAAAAGAAAAATGTCAACACTATAAGATGCTATTAGAATATTATGTTTCAGGAGTGATGATTCAAAGAGTCGTTAATGGCAAGTGACCTATTTTCTTCAGTAATCATCTCTTAACTAAAATTAAGTAGTTGATATAAAGAAAGCCTACAGGCTGTATTTGAATGTGATGCCAGGTTATTTATATTATCAAAAAATAAGCTTTCATCTTGTGATCAGCAGAAAGAGACTTGCTTATTGAATTCTTCTTTTTCAAATATCCATTTATTTTTCAGGTGCTCTGGGAGGAGAAGTATAACCTTTATGTTTACTATCTATTTTCCAAAAATCTAGCAAACTTTTACCTTTGAAAAGTTTAGTACCTTGTTCTCTTACCAAATTGGGCAATTTTGTTTAAGATAAATAATTGTTCATTTCACTGTTATACATGTTTGTGTATATAGATAGCCCAGCTGATCAGATTTATCATAGACACATCAGAGACCAGATTCCACTGCAAAGTGGGGTGGAATCAAGGGCATGAGCGAACACATTCAAAGTGCCTCTGAAGACTTAGCGGAATATGTGAAGTAATAAAATCAGCTATTAGAAGACACACAAATAGGTAAACATCCAGGTAAATGAGCAACTAGAAAACTCATAGTTAGTAACGCAGATAAACCAAGTCTCCAGATGGTTACGTGGGGAGAGGGTGACATAACTGGACATAATAAAGTGGTCTCAAGGTATTGACGGTAACACTTTAGAAGATCTTCCATTGTTAGCACAGTTTATCTTCCATTTAGCAATTGCCTGTGTTGCTGCTACTGTAAGTCCCAGCGTAGTCTTTCCATAATATCTTTTAAACCAGTTCAGCTGATAATCCTGACAAAATGGTATCTGCAAGTTTCAGGCTAAACATCTACTTTTGAATTAAAACTTTGATCTAGTAGGCTCCTAATTGGAATAACTTTTACCTGGAATTTCATTGTTGTTTGTTGTTTTGCTAAGCGCATCTCCCATGTGATATGAAAACTCTGACAGAGTATTGTACGTACGTGTAGCTCTGTAGGTACGTATTCAGTGTGTCTTTCAGTGACAGGTTGACACAGGACTTCCTCATTTCCCCCTAATGATTTAGGAGATGAGCTATTAGCATAACTTGGGTAGCATTGTGTATCATACGAAAGTTCAAATTGTATTTTCTAAGCAGAAACGTCACAACTTTGTAAAGAATATCCTGTGAATGAGCCAGGCGTAATGTCATCAACTCTGACACAAATGTTTCTTTAATGAAATTCTCAGTAGCTGCAGCTGCTTTGGTTATACTTACAACTTTATTCATTTACCTATTTATATTCTATGGTTAGACTTTTTTTAGAATAATATTTTTTAAAGGAGTAAAGATTTTTAAACTTTTGGACAAATTTCAAGCCGTGTTTTGAATCATGATACCTAAGGCACTAATTCTAGAGCTAGTTTTTTTTTTTTCTTCATAAGATTATGGTACACTGCTTCTATTTTTTCTTTTTCGCGTTAAACCTTGCTTCAACTTTTGTGGCAAACTAAAAACAATTTAAACCTAAAGCAATGTGGCACTTATAATCGAGTTCAAACTTTAATTGTAACGCAGACTTCTAAACATACACAAAATTCTGATTCCACACGAATGGCCTCAAAGCAATTCCATGTACGAGGCTGTTGCTGACGGCTATGACTGACTTAAAAGGGCCTATACAGTGTGGTGTGAATCTTGTATTCCGGAAGTGTGTGACATGTGCCTGGTTCACGCGAGAGGTGAGAAACTGAATGTTTCTCAGACTCAGCACAGACACCTAGGGACCTAGTTTGGGAAGCTTATCCTGTCATTTTCCTTGCCCAGGATAAGTAGAGGATTTCAGCTATCAGCATCGCTAATCTGTTACCTTTCATGCTGAGCAATGTCTCTGCCTTCCCACAGACTTAGACAAAGCTTCTTATTTTCTTACAAAGAGATCCTATTGAGCAAATTTTGAGTGTTTTTGTTTGTTTGTTTGTTTTTTTAAACTTCAGCAGAAGCACATTTTGTGCTTGTAGATAAGGGAGCAATTTCTATGTTAACAAGGCCAAAAATTATGTCAGTGGAAATGGATAACTAAGTAGATGGTCTGTGATTTAGCCCTGAGGATAGTTATTAATACGCAGAAATTTCAGTAAAAGCAACTGGAAAGGCTTGTTAGAAATACTTAGTTGCTTGAAGTAGAACAGATTGTTAGAATAGTGATTTCTTGGTGAATTTTACCTTAAACAGGAATAATTCTGGTGAGGACATCTTATTCTAATATTTATTTATGATAAACAACTACAGAGTTTTTATACTGTATTTCTTATACAGAAAACATCAAATGAACATCACCTACAGCATTATTTATACTCTTCTGGCACATTTTTGAAAGATTTTCACTTTGAGATAGTTTGATTTGTTGTTAGAGATAAAACTTTCTCTATTATAAGGACTTGTGTTTTAAAGATACTGATAGTTATAAGCCCTTATACATTATAATTTGATTGAAAGGCTGTCTCCTGGATACCTTTGGGCCTTGGCCGTGTCTGACCAGTAATATTCTTCTTGTGTTCCCCCTGAGTTCTTTCCAGCTTTCTAACTGCCCAGCTTCAGAACTGTTGGTTCTGATCCCTTTTTATATTTCTCTCTGGAGTCATACAGAAATGATTTAGACATTTTGTCTTTAAGGAATTACATTCAGTATTGAGTAACAGAGACACCTCTCCTCCCCAGCATGAGGCATAAACAAATTAAGGGTTTATATTTCAGTAGGTTGTCCAGGCCTATGTGATGACTCCACAGTCACTAGAACTTAGGTTTCTTCACCCTTAGGTCCTCGGGAACACATGACTTCCGACCATAGGTTTATTTAAAAATTGCAAGATGGC
This sequence comes from Globicephala melas, assembly GCF_963455315.2. Taxonomy (NCBI): domain Eukaryota; kingdom Metazoa; phylum Chordata; class Mammalia; order Artiodactyla; family Delphinidae; genus Globicephala; species Globicephala melas. The sequence goes on along the minus strand of NC_083317.1, from coordinate 114,127,202 downwards.
CACTGCAGTGCCAGCCACCATATCTTCATTCCAGGAAGCAGGAAGAAGCATGGGCAAAAGAGGCCGCAGCCCAGCCCACTTAGGCTCCTTTTAGCAAAAGTCCTCTAAGCTTCACCCAGTGATTCATCCTGGTTTCTCATTGGCAGCAAGGATAGCTGGAAACTATGTACTTAACTGTCGCCCTAATTGAAACCATGCCTCTGGGTAGTTTAGGTAGAAGGGGGAAATGGATGTTCAAGAGGGCAGTTACTGGGATGGGAGTTAGCGAGATTTTTTTCCCCCCAGAAAACTTCCAGAATCAAGTATCTCTCCCTGAAAAGCATCTGGGTATGAGGGGAGATCACTTCTGAAGAGAAACTTTTATCTTCTTATCTTGGCAAACCTGTCCTCACTTTTCCTGTCCTCGTTAACTAGAGTTGCCTTTTTTTTTTCCTTTCAAATCATGATATATTTAGTCAATAAAATATGGCATATCACGAATGGATTGATTTTTACTAATACAGAAATTAAAAATTGCTTTCTTTATTTTTTTAATTTTCCTATTGCCAGTGCATACTTATATAAACAGTTATATATTTATAACTGGAATATAACAGGAAGGTATGTCATAAAAAATAGGTCTCAATGATTTCGACAAAAGAATCTGTAGTTACTCTGATGCCTATTTCTGCTGCTTCTGCAAAAATACTTTATTTCCTCTGTAGGAAGCAAAATAAAATGAGTTAATATTTATTGAAAATTATTTTATGCTGGTCAGTATTTTCAGTGCTTTTATTTTTTTCATAGTACTTAGTCCTCACAAAAACTCTTTGAAGAGTTACTGGTATCACTGCCATTTCTCAGATGGTCACACTGAAGTACAGAGAAGTTAAGTGATGTCCCCAAGGTCATTCACCCAGTAAAATGTGGACTCCAAGCCCGGTAACCTAATTTCACAGCCTGCACTTTTAACCACTTTCCTGTAAAACATTGCTTCTTAATTTACATATCCACATCCCAAGGATTCAGCAAAGAAAATACCTGACCAGCAGTGCTTAAGAATAAAAATTAATATTTCAGGCAGGTTTACAGCATAGGGCCTAAAGCAATAAATACTCAAAACATTATATTTTAAGTCAACAAATGAATCAATGAGGAAACACAAAATAGCATCAAGAATGCTTCCACCGGGCTTCCCTGGTGGCGCAAGTGGTTGAGAGTCCGCCTGCCGATGCAGGGGACGCGGGTTCGTGCCCCGGTCCGGGAAGGTCCCACATGAAAAAAATTGCTTCCACCAACTTTCAAAGATTATATATTTGTTTTAAATGTATGGCCATGTAGGAAAAACTTTTTAAATTTATCATCTTAAGGAGTCACTGTGTAAACTATGTAGCTGTCCCCCAATGTATATTAAAAAATATTCCAAAGTTTTAATTGTCTAGAAAGCATTTTTCCACAGAAGCAGTGTGGGTAAGTCATTAGTCCAACCCTGGGAAGCCTAAGTAACCCATAGGATGCTTGAGTTATAGTTCAGTACAAAGAGTACCCTGGAAACTCTGATTATTAATTAAACCCAGGAGCCTCCCCAGAAACATTATGAGTACTATCCCATCATACATCTTAAGTAATATGAGGGTCATAGGTCCCCAACTGCTTTTGTTAAACTGTTTCGATGGGAAAAGTACATTTCAAGTTTCAGTTTGGGGCTCTGGAAATTCATCCGGGCCTAATGCAGGAAAGGTAGCCTTTCCTAAACTCGCAGACACTATCTGCAAGCCGGTGCGAGAGGTTTCCTCAGCTCCATGTTTGGGCTACTCCTGTGACCCAGAGCTGGCTTTCAGTAGGGTAGGGCTCAGAATCATAGGGAGTAAAGACAGGGTATGGAATGAGGGGCTATGTCAAAAGCTTCCCCTGGGTGGGATGACTTTTTTGTTAATATATCTTCCAAGTAACCTTTCTTTTTTGCTAAGGTCTCAACCTGCTTCCTTTTCAAATGTATAGCTTTTTGGTTCTGAGTCTGGTCCACTGTGGAACTTCATATTGATGAACAGCTTCTTCCCATTCTCTTTCCTTTCTAAAATTATCAAAAGCGTAGCTTTGTTTTGATACCGTTTCCTTCTGATTACTGGTAGAAATGGGGAAAAATAGGTGCATAGTGAAAATATCAAACTAAGATTTTTTTGTTTTTGTTTTCTGGCCATTTTATCACAGGATATAGTCAAGGAATCAGCAATAAAGAACCAGATATGAGAAGAAAGACATCTAGGAGGTGATAGGGGGTGGGGATTTCACAATTCAAGGAGTATAACTTAAACACTTCCTGTGTCAAACTTTGGGAAGGCAGATATTAAAAACACAGCCCTCCGGGGCAAATTGCTAACAGGGAGACCAGTATATTAGGTGGTGTGGTGGAGTTCAGAGGTGGAACTTTTCCATAGCAATTGGAGGGTCAGTGGAAGAGAAACTTAAGGAAGAGAGAGAGAAATGTGTCCGGTGGTTTATCTTTCCTTTTTTTCCCTCCCTTCCCTCTCACAACTACTAATTCTGAGACCACAAGTAGAAAGAGAAGAACTAGAGGGAATTCCCAATAAGAGAGTTCCCATAGCCACAGGCCACCAGGCTGGGGCAGCTCTCCCTGCATCACCGTTGGTCTATTGGGAACCACCTATATTTTAACCCTAGATAACAATTTTAGGCTCAGAAGGATTCTTCTGATGCTATCTCAGTTTTTTTTTTTTTAAGACTTTTTTGATGTGGACCATTTTTAAAGGCTTTATTGAATTTGCTTCTGTTTTCTGTTTTGGTTTTTTGGCCGTGCGGCATGTGGGATCTTAGCTCCCTGGCCAGGGATCGAACCCGCACCCCTTGCATTGGAAGGCGAAGTCTTAACCACTGGACCGCCAGGGAGGTCCCTGATGCTATCTCAATTTATTCAACAATATTTATATTTTAATTGCAGTTCATGTTAGATTGAGACTCACTATTTATTGAGATCCAAAAACTGTTTTCTCAAGACCCCAGGCATCTTAACTTAGAATTTATCTCTCTGCACAAAATTCAGACTTGGTGTGAAGGCTTCTGGTTTTCAGAATCACTTATGCTTAATTCCAGGCTATTCTCAAATAAGGCAGGAAGCATCTGCTGTTAATAGTTGACAGTAAATTACATAAAGTAAAACATGGAAAATTAAAGTTAGAAAAGCTGGGAAGCTTTTCTATCATTTTCAATTTTCTGCACAAGCACGGACATAATCAGTGTTTAGGATCTGCTCATGACGGATAAATTACATCTGTAATTCATTCTTTTCCATGTTACTGCATTCAGACGATAATTTGCTTTCAGATATCTTTGCTCATCTAATATTCTAAAATCGTTCATAGACTGAAAATAAGTCTAGTAACATCTTCCAGTCCCATGAAGCTTTTATAACTAAACAGTGTTAGCTTACCAAATGGGCCAAGTTTAAAAAAAAAAAAAAAAAAAGGTTTTAGAGAAAAACAGAGCCAAATTTATCATGCCCAAAATAAGATTCCTCTTTGGTAGACGATGTTGCTTTTCATAAAACAATTCTTTAATGGAGGCAACTGAGAAATGAACCATGAAGAACGAAATAACTAAAGAATTCATTTATTTATAAAGAATCCTGTTAAGAAAGATCTGTGTTCTGAATGAACCTTTCTTCACATTATCTCATAACTCTTCATGGCTAAGTGGAAACTAATGAAATCTAAATCTAGCCACGAGAAAAGATTATCATCATGATTTTATTTATTAAAATTTTCTCACTATTATGAAATTTTACTGCCAGATATTGCCTTCCATGAATTATAGCACAGTAATAAATTGGAGACAAATGTACATATAAGAATACCCAATATATAAAAGAACACTCCAAACACAAACTCATCTTAAACTCAGGTAAACTAAAAGTCTTATCCACATTGAAGAAGAGTCATCTACATTGCAAGTTTTTGCATAGTGGAGTCTATTTAAGTAGCTTCCCCCCAACCTTTAAACTATGATTAACATATAGTAGCTTAACATGTAACATACATATAGTGGGTTGAGTTTGCATTGTGAGAGATGCAAAATTATTATTATGTTTTAGAATCTTTATTGGCTACTTTTGGCTTCTGTGTTTCCCGTAAGGATGTATAATCCTGGAGGAGAGATTTTCACCCCAAACACATATTTTTATGCTGAATGGTTAGGAATTTTAAAAATGGCAAACCAAAGTATTTGCCACCTCTGCATCTCAATTAATGGAAAATAATCCATTCTTCCTCCCCTTTTCATCATTTATTACCTGCTGTGTACCAGACAGTTGCAATAGGCAGTGGGGTGAATAACACACAGAGCCTGTTAGGTTGTTGATAGACTACAGCTTCTGAGAAGTATAATGTAGATTAAAATGATCATAGAGGGCTTCCCTGGTGGCGCAGTGGTTGAGAGTCCGCCTGCCGATGCAGGGGACACGGGTTCGTGCCCCGGTCCGGGAAGATCCCACATGCCGCGGAGTGGCTGGGCCCGTGAGCCATGGCCGCTGAGCCTGCGCGTCCGGAGCCTGTGCTCCACAACGGGAGAGGCCACAACAGTGAGAGGCCTGTGTACCGCAAAAAAAAAAAAAAAAAATCTTAGAATAATAAAACATTGTTTTAACTCTTCTATTCTTTAATATTAAAATGTCCCAGTGGAACACAAATTTGCCCATGTAAAATGTAAGTAGGCATTAAATGTCCTTGTGTATGTCTGAGAGGTTTGTCATGAAAAACTTGGAAACCGTTAAGTAGTCAGTGTGGGAAGAGCAGATGAATTTCAACTCTGGTTATGTGTACTGCTAGAGAAACTGTGTGCTTGTATTAGTAGAGTGTGTTTACACGGTAAAAGGTTTATACTAGACCCGTCATATTCCAAAATTTAGCAAGATAAACCTGAATCAGATTGATTTTTAGGTAACACATAGAAATGGTTAATTTTACTCCCCTGCTTTGATCATCATCTGTTGATTATATAAAATGATGAGGCTCAGAATGATTAAGTAACCTATACAAGTTTGCATCGCCTGGAAGTGGTCAAACTGGGATTCAATACAGGCAGCCTGTCTTTAGAGCCTGTGTTTCAACCTTTAGAGCCTATGCTCTGAGTTTAACTTGTTTAAGCTGACAAAGTGTGAATGAAGCACTACACAGCAACCTTATGCATACAAAAATATAGTGTTAATTATTAGTGAGTCTGCATATTAGAGTGACAGACATACTTAGGCATATTTGTTGAGTCACTGTAATTGCCTGAATTTAAGACAACTATACTTTTTAAAACATGATCACTCACACTTTTTCTTAATTCAGAAAAACATCCCTGAATAATCACTAATAAGGTTTTTTTTTTTAATTTAAAATGGAAAATTTATACTAAATTTTAACTAGAAGAAGTTTGATAATATAGAGAATCTAAAACTTAGGTCAGGAAGAATTTTGAAAGTCATGCCAGACTGGGAACAGTATAGAAAATCAGAATAATAGGCTGTTCTGAGAAAAAAACAAGTAAGAGTTTCAGTATTCTAAGACAAAGCTTGGAAGTGAAGTATGGGGCACCAGATAAGGAGGTTTTCATTACATAATTATCCTTACGATTTTTTTTTTGCATAAAATAGAATATCCTTTCTTATTCAAGGAAGTAGTATAATTGGTACTTTTCTAATGCATAGAACCATGAGGCATTTTTTTTTTTAAATGGGTGAGAGTTCCTTCATATTTCATGAGTTTCACTGGGCATTTATAATAATATTGGAAACAAAAAACTGTGCTTAAGCCTTTCGAAGTCTTTGTAAGTTATACTATATGAAATTAAAATCTAGATTAAAGCATTCACCCACCTCTTTGACAATGATTTATATAATACGTCTTCCTATTGTATGTCACACTTAAGTATTTATGCTAACTTTTAAGATTGTATTTTAAAAATTAGCTAGGAATAATATTTTAGTAGGTAATTTAATTCTTTGTATATTTGTATAGTACTTATCTTTAGTAAGAGGAAGGTTTTTTCACATGAATATTTAATTTTAAAATAGCTTATGACATTGTTTTTAAGGCTTTTGCATTGTTTGTAATTGAAACAAAAATGACTAAATATAAGAATCACTGTTTGCATTTTGTTCATGATACGACAAAAAGAGCATGTTTGCTCTCAGAAAAACATGGATTTAAGGACGTCAGATTCCTGGGCTTACCGGGTATTTAGTAAATATTAGTTTAAATTGGACTTTTAAAAGAGGTATCCAAATATTAGTGTTCATTATATGACTTAAAATGCTCTATGAGAAACATATAATTATCCTCACAGAGCTTTTCATTTGGACGAATGCTGGCTTGGACAAAAGGGAAGAGAAAACCTTTAACATCAATAGCTAGTGTTACAAGGATTCTTTCCTTAAACGATTAGAAACTCAGTGCCTTTTGGCCATTTTCTTGAATGCATCAGTTTAGTCAAACAGCCAGTTAGAAATGTTGTTAACAAAATTGTTTTTGATATATAAACTCAAACTTGGTATGGAAGTAAAACTTATTTTGTGTTCAGAACCAAATTGATCACAGGGAAAGGTGAGTATACCAGAGTGCTGGTATTCCTCGTCCTTTGATTTCATTTCTCTGGGCATTTTCTTCATTAGTTTGCTTTAGCTATAGTTTTGCTTTGTTTTTCCTCTTGGTGTTTTCTGAGTGTCTAGATTGGCCTCTTTGCTCTTTTCCTTGGGATGAAATCTACAATAAAATATTATTTTATAGCAAATATATCGGTGCCAGGAGTAACGAGAATGTAGCCACTGATGGCTTTCACGTAGTCCCAATGCTACCTTGGAGTTTTTACTCAAAGTACCATCTGCAGAGTGATTGCAAAAAGCCATATTCAAAAATGTGTAAATAAAAAACTTTTCATGGCAAAGAGTAAGACCTGGTTAAGAGCCAAAACCATGAATGCAGCTTGATATGGGTTTGATTCCATCAGTCACTTCCCAGTGACTTTGTGCCCATCACTTTGCCTCCCGAAGTCTCAGTTTCCTTCTCCATAAAATGAGACTAATGATACCTGCTTTGAATGTTTGTGAGAATTCAGTGAGATCATTTCCGTAATATAGGTCATTCCATGCAACATCTCTCTCAGTGTAAACACTTCATACCTAGTAGCTAGCTGCTCTTGGTTTTCTTGTCTGAATGCTGGAATTCAGTCTAAGGTATCTTCCCCTTAAGAGAAGAACTTTCCTTAGGTCAGAAGAAATGTCGCATTATTTTGCATACTGTACTACAGGTATTTATCCATGATTTAATTTAAAGATTTAAAGATGAGTTTTTTCTGCATTATCACACACTAGCTTATTCATTTACCTGTTATCAAGAGAAAACATCTCTTAACCTCTAGCACGTGTACCACTTGACTTCAAGCTCACTGGGGTAGTATTAATAAAATAAGTCAGTATTCATATCATTGTCTGTGCCTAAAAACCCATTTCATAAATGCAGTTATCCATGATTGGAAAAGTGGTTGTGACCATCTGTTCCAAATTTAATTTCATTTAAAACTAATGCCTCTTTAGCTCTGTGTTGGCCTAAAATAAGTAGTTCACATTTGATATTTCAAATAGTATATTATTTATGTAAATTTCTTCCTAAAAGACTCACCTAGGACTTTGTTTCAAAAATAAAATTAATGTTTATTCAGTAAAGTACCTGCACAGACTAGAAGGTTAGATATTAAAGTCTATTTTTTCATGATTTGCACTATCCCTACCTTGTTCTTTTTATACCTGTATAAACTTACTTAGTTGGTAAAATATCTACCACTTAACTTCCTCAAAGGTGTAAAGGGGCATCCAAGTCCAAGATATTCCATTTATCACATCCTCATTTTTCCCCCTTTCATATTACCCAGAATTGATAGGAATCCAATTCTAGCCCAGTAAAATGGTCTCTTTTGCTTCAAGATATTTAAAGATGCTGGCCTAATTCACAAGCTTGAGACTTTTTTATTTTAGTTAGAAATGAGAGTATATACTTTTTGCAGCGAATGGGGAAAAATGCCCCAGCTCCCTGATTTTATTGTCTTTTCAGGGCTAGTATAGCCTAGTAGTTTCCTGTGGCTAGCTCTGGGTTTTCCTTTGCAGTTGTGTATAAATTTTGTTATATTCTAATTCTGAATATGAGTTGTGCACTTACTATTTTATTTATTGAGCCGTGCCACTGCCTTCTTGTTAAGACTATTGATTATTGCTCATTCTGTTCTGCTGTGTATTGATTTAGTATGTGGCAGTGAGTTAATTGTATTACTTGATGTTGAAAGAGGATCAAATATGTTTGAAGGAGACGCTTGTAGCCTGTTTAATTGAGTTGGCTATTTAGGCTTTTAACATGTTGTGAAACAATTAGGAGAAAGTACAGGAGGACCTCTGAAGGCAGGAAACATAAAATTTGTTTTCAGCATTTAAAAAAATTATTTACTTATTTATTTATTGGTTGCGTTGGGTCCTCGTTGCTGCATGCGGGCTTTCTGTACTTGCCGCGAGTGAGGGCTACTCTTCGTCGCGGTGCGTGGGCTTCTCATTGCGGTGGCTTCTCTTGTTGCGGAGCACGGGCTCTAGGCGCGTAGGCTCAGTAGTTGTGGCTTGAGGGCTCTAGAGCGCAGGCTCAGTAGTTGTGGCGCACGGGCCTAGTTGCTCCTCGGCATGTGGGATCTTCCCGGACCAGGGATTGAACCCGTGTCCCCTGCATTGGCAGGCGGATTCTTAACCACTGCGCCACCAGGCAAGTCCCTTCAGCATTTTAGAAGATGCCAAAAATTGTGTAGTAAGTCCTTCCTGGCATTAAATGGTCAATTGATATTTAGTTAGCAGATGTGTAAAAGCTGGGATTTCCCCCCTGTATTTCATTTAAAAATCAAGGGAGCTAACACCCTTAGATGCTCACATTTTATTGAGAAAAAGTCACGTCTTTTTAAGAATGGTTTCCTATTGAAATCGCATATTATTGGATATATGTAGAAATAGCAAGTGGGATGTGTATGTGTGTGTAGGTGCTCACATCTGGGGGATATTGCAGAGATAGGAAATTAAGTTAAATGATTAAGCTGGGAATCAATTGAGTTCTTTTTATCTACTCTTTTGTTTCTTAGCGAAAAATATTTTTTCATGTAAACAATAACATTTAAGGTAGGGCTGATATTTACTTATTTTATTTGACATTGTTTGAATTTTCCAAACTTCAGACAATCCATACTTAATGTGAAAAAAAAATTAACCTTCAGACTGAGCTCATGGTACCATGGTCCTCTAATGAATGTTACCTTTTGTTTTAGTGGCTCAGTTGGCTCTAATCCATGGAAAAGTTTTTATTTCCCATCAGATCCAAGATAGGAGCCAAACCAAAGTTAAAGAAACATTTTCCAGCAGACAAGTTTCTACAGATAACATCAGTAGTCAAAAAGCATGCACTTGTGTGTTCTCTCTCTCCCTCCCCTCCGCCCCACTTATGGAAATATTGGATTGGAAAAAAAATACTAAAATACTGATAATGATAGTAACTTTCAGGTTAATAAAGGCGCTCCTTATTAATCCTTCCTAGTCACAGTATGGCCTCAAATTTTCAATCTGTTTACTTTTTCAAAACGTGTTTGCTTCAGGGTGACCGAAGGAGGACTGCTTTCTCCCCGTGTTAATACCTTCCAGGGCTCTTTGATCTATAACCTTTTGTCACCTCTGGTTTATTTGCCTAGCATACGATTGTTGAAAAATGAGGGAACATAAACAATTATGACTGGCTTTTTGGAAATGCCTATTAAAACCCTGTCCTCAAAGGACCTGCCAGTTTGGAACTTTGTAGAATTGTGAAAGCTCAGCATTGAAAGTAGAGAGTGTACAAGAGATGGTGCCAGTTGGATCATTTTGCTACAAATACCTGCTAGACTCAAACCTTTCCCTTGCTTAGTTATCCACCATACTAACAGTAGGACCCACTTAATTCCATGTGAGTCAACAGCTTACGTGGCATGCCTGCTGTGTGCCAGATAGCATCTCAGGTGCTTTTCCAGGCTTTCTGCGCAAAGCCAAAAAGACCTGGCAGGTATATTCTTTCCCTACCCCTACCACTTACCCCACCACCTAGACCTACTCAGTTGGAATCTCTAAACCAAGAGACATGGCCAGGTATATATTTTCAAAAGCTGTAGGCTCATGGTTAACAACCATTCTTTGAATACTGCTGAGAGGTTCAGGGAAGGTAGTATTTTTGCCATGACTTCTCAGTCCATATAGAAGATGTATTTTTCTCCCGAGGATAAAACCATCTGGAGATCTTCAAATGCTCCAGACTCCCCATATAGAGCTGACTTTGCTTTTTGATTAGCACCGTCGATAAATTTGAAAACGCGACTTAAAAAAAAAAAAAATAACCTTCTCACCTACTTAATTTCTTATTCATAGTTAGAAGGTAGAGTGGAGTCACTCTGTTTCATTAATGTCCCTGCTAGCTTTCAGATTCAAAAATAATTTTTTCTCTCTAAATAACACTCGCTATGACTTCTGTTCCCTAAAAAAAAATGGATTGTAATTGGCAGGGTTCCTTTTTGCTACGTATCTTCCATTTTGCTATATCTACTCTATTAATTATAATAAAATAGACAGTTGGTAAAAGAAGAAGTATTACTTTTAAGATTCTTACAATGTATATCAACAAATGTGGAGTTCCAGTGATGACCTGGTTGACCTCATAATTATTTTTGTAAAGAATTTCATATTTTGCATATTTTATTTCATCTCATTATCTCCAAGCAACTGCAAATAGAGTAATCTCCAAATAATTCTAGTATCTTCTCTTTGAATTTATGATTGATCGTGGATTTAAATGAATGAAACTTTTCTTGCATTAGGGGCAGCCTCAGGCACAGCAAATGATTAGACTAGCCTGGGTGGATATAGTTTTATAAACTATCAATACATGAAACTGATGCTAAAACTCCAGATGCCGTTACTTTAGAACTTCATGCATAAATTATATGCGTTGTTCTAGGAAACAGGGAAAACTGATGGTCAGCCTTAGCCTGTAGTATATTTTGACAGCATGAATGAGTCAAGCAAGCAATTTTCCAGACTGTTTAATAGTACAAAGGAAAGGGCTTCTAAGGAAGTCATTCTTATGACTAGCTGAAAAATATTTTTCTTAGTAACTGTTCTAGAGAAAAACAGGTCACTGTTGGAAGAAAAATGAAATCTCAAGTTACCAGCATTCTGGAAGTGATTTGATCACTAAGATGTGTTTATCTTATGACAAAACTCCTTAAAAGGATTCTGTTTCATACATTTCCAATTATTTAATGAATGTTGGTCTTGAAATTCGACGGGAAATTATTTAACACCATTACATACTTTAACTCCATCACCTTGGCAGCACGTTGGCCGTTCTGTTTTTTGAACTTTTTTTTTTTTTAAATTCCATTAGCACATATAAAACTGCATCATCATAAACTTAAAGATTCAATGTTTTAGGTTTATCAGGTTGCTACAAATGTATTCCACTCTGTGGTTCTAAACTGCATGTGAATGAAAATAGGACTTGATCGATGGAAAATCATTTGTTTGTGGATTTACAGATTCTATTCCAGGTGGTTTGAAAAGATGCATTGTCCAGCAGCAACTTTTCTGCCAGTGACAGTGCTCAGTGTGAGCTTGATGGATTCCAACTACTGGGTTTATCATTACTGCATAGATCTTTGGAAGGACAGGCTGCAAATCTCATTTCTAAGCCATGAGTAGCTATTATGTCAATTTGAAGAATAGAAATACAATCAATACAGCTTAAAAAAAAAAGGCACTCTATGGTCATTCACAGATGGTTGCCAGCTTTCAAATTGTAATATCCTGGCTAATTAAGTACCCTTGATTATTATGATTTTTCAGTATCAGGTTCATATTTAAAATTTGGAATATAACCTACTAGCCTTATTTATTTATTTGCGGTACGCGGGCCTCTCACTGTTGTGGCCTCTCCCATTGCGGAGCACAGGCTCCAGACGCGCAGGCTCAAAGGCCATGGCTCACGGGCCTAGCCGCTCCATGGCATGTGGCATCTTCCCGGACTGGGGCATGAACCCGTGTCCCCTGCATTGGCAGGCGGACTCTCAACCACTGCGCCACCAGGGAAGCCCCCCTTATTTTTGTTTTTGATGTTGGAAGTGTTACTAGCATTTTTGAAGTAACTTGAAAGAAAATCAGGATTCACCTGGGGTTCCACTTAGGTTAAGCTTTTACCAGAGTAACACTTGTAGAGGCAAATCACTGAGTAGTCAAGCTTCCACTACAATTAAAGCTTTATAAAAATTTCAAGAATGAAAACTTTAGGTGCTAGGTTTTTCCTTGAAAAAAACCTTTTTTTCTTGCTTCAATTTAAGATTTGTGTAGTCTTTGCGTTTTAAAAGATTGTTCATGGAATGTTCAAGGGTTTTGCCTGATATTTAGAGTTACTTTATGTTCCTTCATCACTTTCAGCATTGAACTCCAGTGATCCGTAGATTCTTGGGATTGCAGTTAGAAGAGTCTTTAGAAATGACGTCATGCAATCCATTCGCTTTATAGATTAGGAAACTGAGGAGCCACTGGTGAGGTTAGAGCTTAATCATATTTGTAAAGATCCTGAGATTGGCAGGACCCTTAAATATGACAGGTCATAGGTCACAGCAAAAACTGGAATATGCTGTCTTCACCTTATGAAAATAACATATGACACACTTAGTTGATGATAACTACTATTAATTAAGGTTGAATTGGTGCTATTCACTGCCATTAAGGTCCTTAACTTTCTTGACTATTGTGATGCCTTGATTACTGGTGGTATTAAAAGTTTATAGTGTTTTGAGGTTTAATAGTAGGCTCTCCAAAAAAAAAGTATACGTAAGTTTATAACAAAATTTACTAATAAGAGGATGTATAGGACACAATTTAAAATTATAATAAAACACACAATATCCTGTATTTTACATTCTATATAGCCAATTGATTTTTTTTTTTTTTGCGGTATGCGGGCCTCTCACTGTTGTGACCTCTCCCGTTGCGGAGCACAGGCTCCAGACACGCAGCCTCAGTGGCCATGGCTCACGGGCGCAGCCGCTCCGCGGCATGTGGGATCCTCCCGGACCGGGGCACGAACCCGTGTCCCCTGAATCGGCAGGCAGACTCTCAACCACTGCGCCACCAGGGAAGCCCTAGCCAATTGATTTTTGCAGAATCCTTTTTTTTTTTTTTTTTTGGCTAAACTTGCATCTAAAGTCAACCTGTGGTTGCAGTTGACAGATGAGTTATTAGTTCTCTCTCTGTGCTCTTACTCATAAGAGGCCCGCATTATACAGTGATTATCAGATGAGACATACTTCATGAATAACTTTTCTTCTCTACATTTTCCTACCATTTTATGTATTACAGAATAAATCACATTATACCTGATTTTGTAGTTCATTTTTCATGTTTCTTTTTCCCACTATTTTGTAAGCTCCTTAAGAATGGGAGGCTTACATTCATCACCTCTCTATGTATGGTGTTTTGAATGTCCTTGGCATTCAGTGTTCATTGAATTGAAAGCAATGTTTCTTCCTGACCATGGTCGATAATTGTGAGCAGATTTTATGTGCTTTCAAATCTGTTAGAGAATTTTTTTTCATGTAATAGGACATTTGTTGGATAGTGACATATAAACAGTCATAAACTATTTCTCTAAGGAATCCAGCACCCTTCATTTATAGTAGGACTCATCCAGTTAAACTTCTCTGACACTCTGATGGACTGTTTATGTTCTATTGATGGAAATCTCTGGAACAGGCCTTTATTTGCTGTCCTGCCATGTTTTGTATGTTATCTTGTGCAGGCAGCACATAGGGACCTGGTCAGGCTTCCTGATAACGGTGGCTTTATAGATAGCCCATGTCTCAGAGGGGAGTGATAATTGGTCGGGGCAGTGGCACAATACACAGTTATTTTTGTAACAATATTAACTCACTGTTAGTAAGAGCGCTTTGTTGGGAAAGTATCACGCTTAGGTAGAAGAGTATTTATTCTTCAAAGGTTGAATGGGGAGAAGCAATACTACCAGGGTAGCAACATCATCGGTGTTTTGTTTTTCCTTTTTCTTTCACTCTGCTGAGAATATTGAGAAAAGCATTGATTAGCGTTGGTGTTTATTGTGAGGGGAACATTCTGGGATCCAGACTGCAACTATAACTACTGTTGTTTTTATTGTAGAACTCATAACAGTAACAAAGACACAGGTTATTTGTCTGGAGATCATGTATCTCTGTTGCACTTAAATTTCTCCACACTCCAATTTTAGGGAAAAAAATTTTTTTGGCTTCCCAGCGTGAAACCTGTACAGTGTTGCATATCTTAAACCTGAAGAAGAAAAGAGAGTCCAAGCTTCCAAAAAGTATAAATGCCTAGGCCCTACCACTTATTACCTTGCTCATTATTTCTTCCCTCTAACAATTCTTTGAGGAGCTGTGTGACGAGCTATTTAAAAAAAGTTCTGGAGACTCAAAAACAATCCAGATTGTGTTGATGCCAGTCGTCCTAGCAATTAAGTATTTGAGGAGAAACCTACATTTATCCACTTTGAAGAGAATCATTAGGAGGGATTAAAAATTTAGTACTTCAGGCCCTTTAGGGTTAGAGTGGAGTAATTATGTAGCTGGTAACAAATGCTACAGTCTCCACTTCAACAGTCACTTCCTGAGACATAGTGGCCCTCTTCAAGGAGCTTCACAATTTGTAAATGTTGTCTCCTTGGAGACTAAGTTCTGCTGACCCATTTTTTTAGATTTCGCATGCTTTTCTGCAAAGTGTGCTTTCACGGAAGGTAAGGCCTTGATGATCATCTTAAAGAGATACGGGCTCTGTAGAGTATCTTCCCGCGGCATAAGCAATACTTACTGTCTTCATCAGTGAGCCTCTTCATATGGTGCTCAAAAGAGAACACCCTTGTACTACATCTACTGTATTTGTTGATGATTATGAGGCTAGTTTGATGTCCTAATCTTGCAAGTTGGGAAGTAAGTAAAATGCTCAAGAGACGGCCGATTGAGCCTGGTGTGCCATGCTTCATCACCAAAACATTAAGTAGCTTTTTTTTTTTTTAAAATCAGTAAATCTGTATTTCAAGTCTTGCTTCTTATTTGTATAACACACAGTAACATGTTAATTTCACAAGAACACGTAGTTGGATCTACTTTTAAACTAATTGGAAGAGATGGTGATATTTGTTTTATCTTGAGTTTTTTTTTTTTTGGTAAATCTGGACAGATCAGATTTTACCAGGAACCAGTATCACCAGGAACAATCGCTTAATCCCTAACTTAAAGCCTATTCATTCTGGTTTTAGGTATGATTCTAGTAAGCCAGGTAGTATTAACCATGGCACAGAAATATGAAAACACACACATTACTTCCTAGGTGATTTTACTGCATAAAAATGCAGTGACAGGAGAGATACGTTAGAACTCTGTCATACTCCTAAAATAGATAGACCATTGTAGTTAGCTTTTGACCTCCACATCCTCTGTCTGGAAGCTTTTTGAAAGCGGAGACTATTCCTTAGTTATTAGAATCTCCAGTGCCTACCCATAGGCCTGACACATGGTCAGCTTCCAATAAATATTACTTTACTTGCACTGACTTTAAAATGGGACGAAATGCAGAATAGCAGCTGAACTAGTAGCTCCTGACCCATGCCATGACCTTCCTTGCCCCACCCTTAAGATTCAAAAGACAATTAAGCTAATTATAGTCATTACAGTTGTAAATTAGACCACACATTTCATTAAAAATTGACACAGTCATCTCTTTGAAGGGAAATGAAAACTAGCATTGTATGTAGAACACTAAAATCACTTGACTTGAATTTTCACTTCTCAACTAATTGTGACATCACAAAGATAAAAATATACACCCGTAGTCTCATGCCAGTCTCCTAACTGGGCTGAAAAATGTCAATTTAGTTAAGTAACAAAATTGGTTATTGGAGTTATTTTATGTATTAGATAACAGTGTTGCTGATTGATATTTTTTCGTTTTTAATCATTTATTCTGTGAATTTTTCTGCCCTAAGGCAGTGGACTGAAAAAGTGACATTTTTCTGCTGTTGATAAGCATTATGAGTAGAAATCAATAGTTAAATTGACCCAATAAAAGGTGCCTGGGACCGACTATTGAGACAGGAAGAACATCAGAAAGCAACCTATATAGACTCTAACAAGGCTCAGAAGCATCTTTTGCCTTTGTTTTGCATATGTATTAAATAGCAAAAGACAGTACTAATGAATTGCAGTTTTTTCTAGGGAGTCTGTTTAAGTCAGGATTCTGTTAACTAATAGATAGGCTGCGGATTCATAAGAGCCAGATTCAGTAACATGCCACATGCCAAAAAAAGGGGACATACTGGTTTAAGGTTGGTAGACCTCTAAACAAATTTGTGTAGAATTTATCTTTTTTGCTTTGCTAATCACCAGCTGCTTTTCGTTAGCATTATATTTGCATTCTGTGTGAAAAATAGATTTTATATTTCATTTATAATTTATCTAGATATATTTATTTATTGGACACTGTTGTTAAATGATAAAGGAACTTTATAAGGAGATAGGATCAATAGATAAACATTAATAATTCTAACTCTCTTTTGTATAAATATAAAATTCATCTAACTATGCTTATTTAG
This sequence comes from Globicephala melas, assembly GCF_963455315.2. Lineage (NCBI taxonomy): Eukaryota > Metazoa > Chordata > Mammalia > Artiodactyla > Delphinidae > Globicephala > Globicephala melas. Next base: position 114,110,487 of record NC_083317.1, on the reverse strand, counting down.
TCAATGCTTTGTTAAATAGATAACCTAAAGGAATGTTTTCATAGCAGTGGTGTACATACACTAATAATACTTTGGACTCCCTTTTGTACACATACCTGTGTATAGAAATATCTGTCTGGATCTAGATCTAGATCTGGGAGGGACTGGCTTTTTTCCTCTTTCCTTATCAGTATCATTCAACCCCTTTTATATGATAGGTAGGTTGCAAGGCACAGGGTATGCAAAAATAATCCTCCGCCCCTCCTTTTGGTTGCAATGACTGTGGCTGACCCAAATCAAATAGTTTCCTTAAACTGTGCTTTCATTTTTCCACTTCTCTAGTTAGAAATAAATCCTCTTGTGTGCTCCCTGAGGGAGGAATAGTTTAGCAGGGAATCACTTACTAATTACTGTTCATTAATCACATAGAAAGAATACTTTTTTTAATGTCAACTCTGTCATTCATATAAAATGTATGTTTCCTTGAGGAACCTCTATGAATTACTTGTTCATCCTCCTTGTCTTTCATATATTTCATTATACTCCTTAGGAGCTCAATAATTTCAAATATAAATTGTCTGTTCCTTATATACAAGAGTCCTGTAAATAACAGAGATAGCAGTGGCACCTTTTCTTTGATTTACTTGTTACCTCCTGGTCGTATGATTAGCCTGTTAATTTAACTCTCTACCTGTATAGCTTGTTGAAAGCTGCAGCCAGTGGAGTGCTGGGACTGGCTTACATAAGACCTGTTCCCAACTCCAGGTTAAGTGATGTCGTATTGGCAGCTTAAAATTGGCCATGGTAGGAGGATTTACACTGTGGAAATTGGCAAATGCTCCAATTCCCTCCCCAGAGAGCTACTTCTTAAACACTTAGCAGCACCCACTGTTTATAGAATTGTCTCTTCTTTTTTAAAAAATTGTTTGACCATATGGAATATCCATGTAGAATTTTATTTCCAGATATTTTCTTTCTCTGCTGTTTTATTTATTTCCAGATTTTTTCTTCCTATACCACTTGCCAATTGAGTGACTCGGCCGGTTACTTAGCCTTTCTGTGCCCCAGTGTCCTTATCTGTATGAGAGGGATAGCAACAGTACCCACCCTGGGACTGATGTGAGGTTGATTAAGAAGTACACTTATCTCAGTATATTAGCAAAATGCGTGATGTACAATGAGCACTCAAGTAGCGTTACCATTTATCTCTCTGTACTTTAATTAATATATATTGATTGATCCCTTACTAAGTACTTAGCATTTTTCTGAGTCCAGTGGGTCACTGATTGAGACTCAGTGCCTCTAACAATGAGTGTTAGCCATAGTGCCCCGTGGTAAAAGCCTTCCTCTTTTGCTCTTCCAACCTAATGTCCTCTATTTTTGTTTGTGTTGTTGTTTCTTTCTGCTGAGAACTTTTTTCTTCCTATATGAGTTTTGCAGACTTTTTTCATATTTAGGTTTAGTTTAGACATGACCTCCTCTAGGAAGCTTCTCCTCACTCCAGCCCTGGCCATGCTATTGTCCTGCCTCCTCGTTTCTGTAATGCACCCAATTCATATCCCTATAACTGTCTTTGGCACATTAATCAAAATTATGCGTCTCCCTCCCTCTCTGGATTTGAGTCCATGGCCTGTGACTTACCACCTTTGTGTTCTCGTCATTTAGTGAAATACATGTTACATAGTAGACCCCATAGAAAACGATCAAATGTTTGTTGGTTGAAGGAATAAGCTGGAGACTTTGCTCATAAAGACCTTATTACTTTGTTGAAGAGATGATAATATACACATGTGACATGAAGGTGAACAAGAAAGCATTTTAATAATGATATCTATATTTGTATAGATATAAATTAAGTTTACAAGTTATTTTCATATATACATGATCTTGAAGTAGGAAAGATCATTGTTTTCCCTGTTACAGATACAGATATTTATGTTCACAGATATAAATGAATTGAGTTAGGTCAGCCAGATCAGATTTGAAGAAGCAAAGCCTAGCTTGTCAACCAGGTTTTGTGACTCTGAGTTAAAAATATAAGAGAAAGTTTGGTTATTCTTCTAGACAGTAACAACCCGTTCTCTTTTGCTTTCCTTTTTTTTTTTTTTTTTGTAGCTTTTAAAAATTATTGTGGTAATTTTTAAATATACACAAAATTAGAGAAATACTGTAACAACTTCTGTGTATGTATCAATCTGCATTTTCTATGGATGTATCCATGTGAACATTCTGTGAACATTTGTCCATCTTATTTCACATATTACTTTCCACATACCTTTTGTTCCTGATGTATTTTAAAGCAACTCTCAGACATCCTGTCCTATCAGTTTGCTTATATGTGTGTAGGAACTTTATGTGTTAAGAACTTGTTTTAAATATAGCTTGTTTTAAGTATAACTCTATTTCCAAATCTATCAGTATCGACAATAATTTCATTATATCACATTTTTTGTTTCTTTTTTTATATCTGAATTTTATTTTATTTTTTTATACAGCAGGTTCTTATTAGTCATCCATTTTATACACATCAGTGCATACATGTCAATCCCAATCTCCCAATTCATCCCATCCCCCCACCCTCCCCACCGCTTTCCCCCTTGGTGTCCATACATTTGTTCTCTACATCTGTGTCTCTGTTTCTGCCCTGCAAACCGGTTCATCTGTACCATTCTTCTAGGTTCCACATATATGCATTAATATACGATATTTGTTTTTCTGTTTCTGACTTACTTCACTCTGTATGACAGTCTCTAGGTCCATCCACGTCTGTACAAATGACCCAATTTCGTTCCTTTTTATGGCTGAGTAATATTCCATTGTATATATGTACCACATCTTCTTTATCCATTCGTCTGTCGATGGGCATTTAGGTTGCTTCCATGACCCGGCTATTGTAAACAGTGCTGCAATGAACATTGGGGTGCATGTGTCTTTTTGAATTATGTTTTTTTCTGGGTATATGCCCAGTAGTGGGATTGCTGGGTCATATGGTCATTATATCACTTAATTCCCACTTTACATTCAACTTTTCCCAGTTGTCACAGTACATCTTTTTTACAGGTAGATTGCTCAAATGAGCATCTAAATAAAATTGTCAGATGTGCATCTAAACAACATCTATTTGGATTTTATGTCTTTTAAGATTCTTTTAATCTATGATAATTCCTGCTTCTTCCCCACTCCCCCACCCCATGTCTTTATTAGTTGAAAAAATCAGGTCATTGTCCTGGAGAACATCTGAGATTCTGAATTTAGCTAATTGCTTCCCTATAGTAGTATCATTTAGCTTGTTCCTCTATCACCTTTATTTTCTGTAGACTAGAAATTAAAGCTAGAATTGAGTTTAATTTTAGTGCTACTTACTGTTACTTGGTGAGAATACTTCCCAGATGGTGCTGTGTACTTCCAATTGCATCACATCAGGAGGGAATAATTTCATTTCTCTCCACTTCTAATGATGCTGAAATCTATCAGTAAGTTCAGGTGAGCCTGAGCCAATCCCTATAAAGTTCTCCATTAAAATTGTATCTAGTGGTTTCACTCCATTGTCGATCATTTCATAGCGCCATGATTTTGTTAGGGATTGCAAAACACTGACTTTTAACTATATTATTCCTGCTGCATTTATTATCTGGAATCTTTCTGTAAAGACCTTTTCCTTAGTATCTGATTGGCAACTCCACAATACAGTTTATAGCAAAAAGATGGAGAAACTGCGTGATTTTTTATTTACCAATTTTCAGAATCAGACATTAACTTCTAATATAAGATCTAAATATAGTATAGTTACTCAAAGGATTCTAACAGATTTTTACAAAATTTCCCTTGAGGAAATTCTTTGGATTATTTCTCCTAATCTTTTTTTTTGATGAATGCATTTTGATAACATTACTTCCCATGGAAAGTTCCCTTTCCCTCCTTTTTTGTTTACCATAAATATACCTCTATATGATCGAATCTGTTCACTCAGAAGATATGTATTGATCATCTTTTTCTCTGGTAACACTGTGCTAGGCTAGCTACTAGGGGTGTAGACACTAGCCCTGCTTTTTCACAGAATACATACTTTGGGTTTTTCTTCTACTCATAATATGATATGATTAAAAAAAATAAGCATGTATATGAATCTGTTTCTGCTTACTATCATATTTGGTGTCCTATTTATACATTTTAATGAACAACATTTTTAGCTGATTTTAGAGACCCTGGCCCTGGTGTCTAAAATAGGAACAATAAAGAGATTTCAAAGTTAAGTTGTGCCTGCTGACCCAAAGAAAAATGAAGTATTTTCATACAGGGCACTGTATGTGACAAATGAGGAAGTTTTAATTTTTATTATTTGGAAAGGTAAGAAGAGGGAATAATGGGGACCTCCCCAAGACAAAAGTGAGTGGTAAGATCCTGTGCTATTTTAATATAAGCAAATATTTGAACTTAATTTGACTTCTATTTTCAGGAACCGAGGGTGACATTTTATGGCTGTCTTTATCTCCTATAATTAAAATGTGTTTTGTCAGGATTTTTTAAGGCATTTTTGGATTTTAGAAAACATACAACTTCTGAAGCTTTGTGAACATCTTCTTGTATGAATAGCCAGTGTAAATGGGACTAGTAGGACACTCCTTTCTCTAAGGGATTCTGTGACTGTGAGACAGTGAATATGACATAATGTTGAATTCACCAGAAAAATGTATTACGTAAACCTGAGGCTATAATTTATATTGTTTTGTTAGGCATGTGATACTAATGTTGTAAAATTTTAGATTATATTATTTAAATGACCATTGTAATTCTAAAACTCTTCTCAGATCTACTCTTTCACTCATGTTCAGACAGTGTGAGATAGCTGTTATGATTATTTGAAATTAGGGTAAAAGGCAGATTCCTGGCATATCATTAAAAGTATTTTTTGCAGTTGAAAATCAGAAAGATAGAGAAATACTACATTCTGCTTATGAGTCTATGCTAATGTGTTTTCTGATGTTAGGGAGAAGTGCGGGGAGGCAAGAGATTTTTAAAAGCAGTGATATTAGGTTTGCTTTCTAGCACCTACCTTATCAGGAAATTTGAAAGGAAACAAAAAACTAAGCCCTTTAATTGTGATATCTGGTAACTGAGGATTAAGCTGACCTGACTTTGAAGATCAAAATTGCTGTTTGTATTATGTCAATTGAAAGAATAGTTGCATTTTTGACTTGAGGAAATAGCTTAATCTGAATAGCACGAAAGTTGACCAACAAGTGTGCTCATCCATAAATATTGACTTTTAATCTGTAGAAAATGGAAGGCCAGCAACAAGGATATAGTAGTAAACCTCTAAAAGGAGTTGGTGAAAATTAAATGTTACGCAACATGAAAAGAATACCAGGGGAAAAATGGACAGAGTAGAATAACAGGAAGATTAGTCATTTCTGGAAGGAAAAAAAAAGTGGGGAGCGGGGGAAGAAATATTTTAAACAGGAAGGTGGAACTGGAAGTACCAGTGATAACAAACAGGAGCTCATTAGAGGGCGAAACTGGGCTTTAAAGAAAAGGGATGATACTGGTCTCGTGTAATTACAACATATAGTCTTTACGTTAACAACGAACAAAAGCGCAAGTGGGGAAATTTTTCTGTTAGGGATTAAGAGAACCCTGTAGAAATAAAAGAATGATGTTTACTCCTTGGCTAAGCTGACTGGCTTAGGTCAGACAGCACTGTCCAAGTGCATAAAGAAAATGGCTTTCTTTTAAAACAAACAAATGTTCTGCTGTTTTCAAGTGTTGGGCAAAATAAAAGCATTCTGGACATATTAAAATATGTAAGCTACTTGGTTTGAAATAATTTTCACTTATATATTTACTTATCTGACGTAAACAGTAAGCTGAAGGAGTAGCAATCTCCAAATACTTTAAGAATTATTTCTATAAATTCTCGAAAGTATAAATTTTAACTCTATATATCAGGTGAAATATATATAACAGTCCCTATAACAGAAGACAGGAAACCACAAGTGTGTGCGCGTGCGTGCGTGCGTGTGTGTGTGTGTGTTGGTGAAATCCTGTTAATCCCTAATTTCTATTAGGGGCATTCATGGAACAGCTTTTGCTGGACACATTTTCAGCCTCTCTGAGTGTTCTCACCTGTCAAAGGGGAATAATAATATACCTGCCTCAGAGTTGTGTAATGAGGATTAAGTGAACTGGTAGACACAGACCCGGAAGTGGCATTTTGTTTTTCTAATTTTAATCCTGTATCCTTATATTGAGCACAGTCCTGTGTGACGCATTTCCAACTAACCAACTAACACATGGGAAGATGTACAATTGCAGTAGAAGCTCTTACTGATGCCTTGATACTTAAAATGTCATATGATAGGTTACAAATGTATCTATACTTGACAAATATGACACTATTACTTCCCTTGGCCGTTGCTTAGTAACTACAGTAAACAATAAATTACATAAAAATTACTGAGAAAGTAGATATCTCTAAGGTTATATAAGCACGGCATCAGGACAAAATTTGCTTATTCTCCTATGAGAGAAATTTGTGCAACTATATGGGACATATTCTGTATCATTGCATTCATAGAAATGCGTTATACAGTCAGGTAAGCATTTCCTGTTGATTTTATGATAAATTTCAATATTTTCATGGCACATGTGCACATACGTCCTGAGGTAAATTCTAATTCCAGCACAAAATAACCAGTTTGCATGAACACCAAATACTGCTAAAAACTTCTCTCTTTCTCCCTCTGTCCTCTCTACCTTTCTCTTCTCTCCTCCCTCTCTGCCCCTCTCCACCCTTACCCACACAAATGTAGACACTCTACACACACACACACACACACACACACACACACACACACACACACACACACACACACACACACACACACACACACACACCCGCCCCTCCCAGGCATAACTGCATAGGAAATGTTTATTTTCCAAACTCCAGAAAACAAACCTTATCTCAAACACTGAAAGTCCTTCCTTTTCCTGGTTTGGAAACACTAAGTCATACTTGTAGATTTTCTTTAGCCAGCATTTAGGTTTATTTAAAGCATAAAGTTGTGAGGACAAAATGACTCAGAAATTTGTAATGCACAATTACAGCTTTTCACTTTTAGGTCACCAGTTCATATCTAGCCGACTTAGTTAAGGATTGGTTACAGTTGGTGCATTGTTTAGTTTCCAGAAGAAGCTGGGAAGCTCACTGCAACTCCTCCTGTTCTGATCTGTGAACAGGCTAGAGTTGATGCTTATTAACATATTTCTTTGCAGATAAAGCCAAGTTCAAGGAATTAAATAAAAGAGAGTAGACCCAGTAGGAGTTGATGGATAAGAAGCAGTTAATTTATTCATCTACAAATATAATGTCTATTGACTGATATCTTTCTAAAAGTAGTGTGTTAAAATGATCAGAATCAGGGCTTCCCTGGTGGCGCAGTGGTTGAGAGTCTGCCTGCCGATGCAGGGGACATGGGTTCGTGCCCCAGTCCGGGAAGATCCCACATGCCGCAGAGCGGCTAGGCCTGTGAGCCATGGCCGCTGAGCCTGTGCGTCCGGAGCCTTGCTCCGCAACGGGAGAGGCCACAACAGTGAGAGACCCGCGTACTGAAAGAAAAAAAAAAAAAAATCAGAATCATATTTCTGTGTTTCTAATTACAGCGTCATTAACAGCAAGAAGTAAGAACTGTAACTTCAATAGACAAGTCAAACAATGAATATATACATATATATGCTCATATAAAATTTGGACAACTTCATAAACGAGTCATGATCTTCCTAGTCTATCACTTAGTAGTGCCAAGGTCATAAAATCATTTGTTATGCTCTGCCTTATGTAAAAGCCTATGGAATTATTATTTTTTTTCTCACCCAAAAAATTCCAGAATGTGTTTTTGAAAAATTTTTGAATAGCTTTTATGTTAATTCGGTGTTAACATTGGGCACTGAGATAAATTTAAATCTTGGTGTCAGCCAAAGAGTAAATCAAGCTTATGTGGGTACAGTATGTAATACCACTTCCCAAGGAATTCTACAGAGAAGGTAGTCGTCTAGAAATGGGGTAAAGAATTGTCATCTTCCTTCTGTGGAAACTTTTGATTGTAAAAATAATTGAGAGTAAATAGACTCCAATGCATCACCTCAAGCTATGCCACATGGGTATGTAAATTTCTCTCTGCTAAATGTCGCCAAATGGCTGCATTTCTTACAGCTGGTGGCTAAATTCTGACGGAGGGTAGACACCTTTACCATAACTGTATTTTCTCTCTGAACTTTTCATGGATTCTTACGGTAATTTATGTCAGGTTAAAGCCAAAAAAGCTAAAGCTAGCCAGAATTCATCCTGAGAGTTAGGCTTTGCTGCCACATTAAAGAAATAGCTTTTGGTCTCAGTATTCTTCATTGGTTTTTCAGACTTACACTTGGGACCCTAGGTGCTTGATTTGAGTTGTCTGACATTCCCCAGATGGCTTTGTGTCCTTAAGAGCTAATTCAAAGAAGGTCGTTTCAGCTGCTGAATATTCAAGCAGGTGTCTTGGCCCAAGGTTGATGGCAGCCATCATCTCAAGGGATGAACCTTGGATTTCTGAAGCTTCCTCTAAGCTCACAATTATTGTCTTGGCCCTGCACGTAATTACATTTATTTGCCAATGATGGGAATAAAATATAAATATGACCGTCAGCAGTGGTAATTCCCCAAAACAGAATGACTGACACTGTGATGATAATAATGTTACTGTCCTGTTAGCGCCTCTGAAGATATGATATATTGGAATAAAATGTGAAAGCCGCATTTGTCCTTGACTTTTTAAAATCTGAGAATCACATAAAATATTTGCTAATTCCTTAAGTTAGTAAGCATCATGAAGGAAAATGATAGAATTGTGTCTTGTATAAGCTCATGTACTTTATACATATGTTTTTGAAAAGAGACGGGATAGCACATCCTCCTTCCACCAGGGTTCTGGCCAGACCTGACATTTCTTATCCCCTTTCATCTAACATGCTGTCAGCTTTCAGGAGGCAGTAGAGGGTAGGCGTAGGCACAAAACCACAAAACCACAATTTCAGGAGCTGCATTCCCTGGATCCAAAGTTTACATTTGCTGCTTAGTAGTCCAATGAGCTTTGGCGACTTCCTTAACATTCTTACCCCACTAAATAGGAGTGTATTTACCTCACTGACTTGTTTTGAATCTTGAAGAAATTAATGCATGCAAAGGACTTACGGAATTTTAGGGCACACAATAAGTACTGTATACATATTAGCTGTTTAGGTAAACTTGCAGTACAGAAATAAATGAAAACCAGAACTGATGCTGCAGTTTTAACAAGATGTTTAAGAGCTCCAGGTCTGGAACTGTACAACCTGGGTTCAAATCACTTTCGAGCCCTGTGACCTTAAACTTGTGACATAACTTGACTGAGCCTCAGTTTTCTCATTTGCAAAATGGGGCCGTAATAATACCTGATCTGCAGTTGCTGTGAAGATTAAACGGGATAACACATGTAAAGTACTGAGTGCCTGGCACTACTTGAGTATGTGATAACTACTGTTCTGATTTTTATTTTGATGTTGAAGTGAACACATGAAGTATTAATACACGAGCAACATGGTATACTCAGAATCTGTGTATGTAGGGTTTCAGTTTTGCTAATGAGAATTGTTATTTTCTACTGTGCAGAGAACACATGCCTTGGAGTTTATAATTATTTTCTAATTGTTAGGAAAATAATAATCTGGTTTTCACTTATCCTTTGTTGGACTGTTTCAATTTTTTAAAAAAATCTGTAGATGCTTTTTTTAACCTGTAGAATTTGAGCTCTGGATGAATCGGTTAAGTAAAGTAAATGCTTTGTTAGTGATGTTACCTTCTCTTTGTCCAGCCATATTCTAGCCACTCATTAAGTTGAACACCACTGGGAAGAAAAGCAACTCATCAATAACATCAAAAAGGGAGTGAAAGATAGAGGCAGAAAAGACGTTGCTTCTGTAAAATAAAGTTCATGAGACCTGATATTTTGCCATCTGTTGGGAGTGTTGTAAAGATTATGAAAACATTAGCATTTGTGAAACGTGATTCTGTGCCAGGAAGGCAGATAGAATATTATGCAAGAAATGACCAAAATTGCATGATGGCATTTGTTTCATATGGTAACATCCGTGTTTTCATTAACAGGAAATTTTAGGGCAGTCTACCTGCTTCTTAGGAGTGGGAAAGGTGAATGAAAATTTAAAAAGGATTCATCAAGGCTTCCTTATGATAAAGTAAATCTTTAAGAATGTGTTTTCCATAGAATTAGAAACTTAGAATTTCATAGTAACAGTATATTTATCACCTTGTTTGGGGAGCAGATTTAAAGCATGATCACAGGAAAACACCTGTTTTGACACACTGTGGGGAAGGTGCAAACATACGGGCAAACTCTGTCTACGTGTAGAGTATACAAGAGTGCTTTGGCTAGCATCCTGCAAGGAGTTGGGTCTCAACGGTCTGCTCCAGCTTCTGCTGCTGCTGCTGCTGCTAATATTGCTGGGAAGGAAAAGTGGCTGACCTGGCATATCCTTTACTCTTGGTGCTGCAGCAGTCACTCAGGAAATGTGGTTTAAGGGAACCTTCTGGATCCTTTTCATGGCACCATGGCAAGAAGAAGCCGTATCTTATCTATTGAAGATAAAGCATGGAGTTGGCTAATGGATGCTGGTGAGTGAATAAGGCAACTGGGGAGCTAGTTTACTAAGATACCTTTTGGGCAGGTTCGCTCTGTCAAGGATTGAGGTGGCGTCCATGGGAAAATGGCATCTAATAATCTGAATATCAGAACATTGTTTTAGAAAGGAATCATAGTTTTAACACTGGTGACCTGATCTGTGATCCTGTGTATGTTCCATAAATAAACATATTTATTTCCAGCTTTACTACTTGAAGATACTAATCCTGAAGTTTGCTAGCTATCTCAGTATATGGAGTATAGTTTCCCATGTAATTTCTCAGGCAGTATTTAATCTTCATTCTTGTTTTTCATTTGACCCCCAGTGATTAAAATAAAAAATAACTTTCTAGTATATGAAAAGTTATTTTCCCTTTCGATTGTAAATGAGCCCCTCTTTTTTTTTCAGCACAATAGAGTATAGAATTTTAAATTAAGAGATTATTTAATACACAAATTCTTGCCAGGAATATTCTTTTCAAGATAATTATGTAAGCAAATTAGTAAGGTATGGTTTATATTAGTCAGATAGTTGCACAGGATGAATCTTTTGACATTAGCAATAAAGAAACTTCATTGCTAATGTATTTATCTGCCAACACAATGTATAAGAGTTTCCTTGAGCAAGTTTCTTCATTGGTGAAACGAATAATTTGAATGAGCTCTCTCAATTTTTCTCACTCCAAAATATTCTCCTCTAAAATTTCCTTATCCCAAAGCAGCAGCCATTTGTGATAAGCCTACTATGAGATTTGAAATACATAGGTATCTCTTCCACCTTATAATTTATAACAGAGATGAATATGTGCCAATTTATAGTTCACCTGTGTCTTTCATTGAAAGATTAGAAGATGCAGAAATATCAAGTTTTCCATAGAGGTATAGACCAAGTTTTTCTAGAATAATTAATCTATGATTAATAGGTATTCCATGAAAAATGTTGACAATCAAGTTTAGGAATTTTCAGGAGCATAATAAAGGTTCTGACAAGCCGTGTAGGAAGACCCCTGTTTAACTTTAATTTTTAAGAATTCTATTTGACTATAACCCGCCCATCCCACCCCCATGCTTTTGAGAAGTGCCTTTCCACATGTGGCACCACTGTTCAGCCAGTAAATATGTACTGAGCCCCTACTATGTTGCCAGGTTAAGGTTAACTAGGTGCAGGGATACAGTTGTAAGCACCTTTGTCAAAAATTTCTCCCTTTGTGATGCTTAACAACAGAGAAACACTGATTTAGATTCTCTCATTACTTTAGGAAGATAGTTTAGTAGCAATGTAATGTTTATTTTTAAAAAGCTAGTACCGATTTTTCTATTTTCACTGACAATCCTGACATACCATTCTGTCTGAAGAGATTTATAATTGAATGGACTCTACCATTTCAAGTGGCAACATTAATTCAGTCTCTTATCTTCTCTTCCACATTTTTTTGTTTGTATGTTTTAGTTTTTGTTGTTTACATTGTTGAAACTGATTTTCATGAGTGGGCTTGAGAACAGAGGTCAGAAAACAAACTGTAATTGATTTTTTAATGTATTATTTAAAGTCAGACTTATTACACTAAAAAGAAAGCTCAGCTTCCATTTAGTTTCTACCATAGGGACTCCATCTTTCGTTATGCAAACCTATCCGATTGACATGATTGTGTTTTAAAAAATTAAGTTTTAGTTCAAACCAACATCTACACTTAGGCACCGTTTATATAGTAGAAGTATTTTTAAAGGGAAATTCAGATTCCTCATCCTCTTATAAAATCTCAATTCTCTCAAATTTAAACTACTAGCTGCCTGGGCAGTACTTACTATTTTGTAGTTTAAGGATTATTTCATTTTATAAAAATATCTGACCCAGGCCTTCCCTGGTGGCGCAGTGGTTGAGAGTCTGCCTGCCGATGCAGGGGACACGGGTTCGTGCCGCGGTCCGGGAAGATCCCACATTCCGCGGAGCGGCTGGGCCCGTGAGCCATGGCCGCTGAGCCTGCGTGTCCGGAGCCTGTGCTCCGCAGCGGGAGAGGCCACAACAGTGAGAGGCCTGCGTACCGCAAAAAAAAAAAAAAAAAAAAATCTGGCCCATAGCGACTTTCTGGACATAAGTAAGTTTGCCCAAGCAAGAGCTGCTTTTATTGTATAGGTTATTAGCATAATATATACAACATAACATAACCACATGTATATGAGGTGAGGGATGGAAGTCAACCTTTCCCAACACTTGTTATTTGAGTTATTTGACACCAAGTAAAATAGATTATTATTACTGTTCTAGTTAACCTGAACTTACTATATGTTAAGTAAATACCTGAAATCAAGAATTACACACACAGAATGGCCATTAGGCAGTAAAGTTTCTTTTCATTTAACTCTAAAACAATATAAAATACTATGTGTGGTTAATTTGCTTCTAGTCTTGAAAAAGTGACAGTTCCTAAATGAGCCTGGTCATTTTAATTTTGATTCATATTAGGGATGATTAAAGTTCTGTCAGAGTTTATATTTGGTCCCTGGCTTGATTTTACCCAGCTCATTAAAGCAGAATTGTCTTAGGGTCTGTCTCTTGTAGCTGTTTACTACTTAATATTCAGCTGGCTCCTCAAGATAAGTTCCTGAGGGTTTGTGAGAAGTTGAAGAGCTGCGAATAGTGGTTAACAAGCTATAAGCATCTCCATGGAAAATAGAACCTCGTGAAGCCCAGATTTAGGAGAATCTTAGTGAGTAGTTATCTGACAATGCATTAAAACCTAATAAGTTAATCTCATTTTTCTTTCTTCCTCCTTTTTTTTTCTCTTTTCTTTTTTCCATCTGTCCCTATACTCATCTCTGAACACTTTGTCCATTTCCTTTTCTTCTTCATATTCTTCTCTTACCTCACGAATTCCTTCAGTCTCCCTCATCTGATCGTAATAGAAAGTGATGTATTTGATAAAACATATGTTGTATTTAAAAAGCCATTTTAATGATTTCTCCATTTAAAAATCAACTGCGTTTAACCTTCTCTCTGTCTTTTCATTTTCTCCTCCCATAATGGACAACTTTGCCTTTTAACCTCCGTTGCCTTGTGGATCCTCACTCTGTGACTTTTTATATTTGCAAATTCCCTTATCTTAATGTAAATATTATAGTGATGGGACTTAGGAATTTGATGCCACTTATTAGATTTTTAACCTCACATCTAGTAGGCATACTATAATATGTCTTCCTTACTTTTCTTTCTAGAACTAGAGCTCCATATCCCCCCTCAACTGTGTTTTTGGCTGTCTGTGGGATGCTAGAATGGCCTACCTCCATGTATTTTGTTGCATTTTGCCATTGCTTCTTGTGTCCTGTCGGGGAATTTTGATGATTCTTTTCAAGTGCTACTTGAGCTCTCTGCTAGTTGTTCCCGTTCCCTTGTCCTCTTAGGGTCTCGTGCTGTGTGGTCATGTCTCCACTTCCTTGGCTCTGTCCTTTGACAGACCCTTGGGTTCCCTGGTGGCTGCCTCTAAACCCTCGTGAGGGCGGGAACATTCCTCCCCCTGCTGCTACGATTGAGCGCCCTGTGCGTGCTGGGTACCACGTTGCCCTCTACACTTGCTTTCAGTTGTTAAGGCTTCCCAAGCTTTGGCTGTGGCTCAGTGATCCTGCTGTCAAAACCCTGAAGCTTTCCTAGCCTCGACGCTCAGTGGTAGCAGCAGGTGTTGGGATCTCTCCAAGCCCCTAAGACCCTGGGAGCAACAGAATGGCCGTTTGACATAGACCTCAGGAGTTTTCAAAGCACCAGGAAACCTCTCCAGAAGATATGTGAAGGTAAGGTACTGATTTCTCTAGGAAGCTGTTTTAGAAGCTAAAAAACCTACAGCCATTAATTTAACGTAGACTCCATAGCTAGAGTATCCTTGGGCAACTCTGTATCTGATGATGGAGCCAAAACAAAATACTTCTTTTAGGAATTTGGTGTGATAATCGCATTTCTCTTTGATTTTATTTAGATTAAACTTGGCATTGAATAGATTTTTAAAAATATTTTTTCCATTCTTTGAAGTGGAATTCATGAAGCACCTTTTGGCTTTGTGTATCTTGTCAGAAGAATCTTGCTGAGAATTGAAACAGTTAAAAATAAATTAGAAATTATTTATCTTTCCAAATGCCTGTATTTTATTTACCTCTCCATTCATGTTTAAAACCAGAAACAAACATGAAATGATTATATCCTCAAATTCTTCAAACTCAAATTCCTATGTCCATAGTTAATTCAGAAGGAATGGGAAAGGCAGCTCAGATCATGGTAGTGCTAGAATACGTTATTGTCCGTTGTCAAAAATACTGCTTGGCATTCTAAATATAGCAGTCTCTTTTCTTTTAGGATTTAAGTTCAGGTTTTGTTGTTGTTGTTTTTTAAAGGGGATTATTTCCCTGCCCCTATTTCTTGGGGGAAAAATTTTATTCCATTTGCATGTAAAAACCAGGATGAAAGATACACATGGGGTGTTGGTGTGTGTGTGTGAGGGCTGGGAGGGAGCACAGCAGCATCTCGGAGTGAACGAGCCAAATCATCTCTTCAGCATGAATAGCTTTTGTGGCAACTGTTATTTATTTATAACTTTTATTCTTTACTCAGCCTCCATTCATAGACATTATTCTCGGAAGTGTTATTAACACACCTCTTCTAATATGAGATCTTTGGCGGCCTTACTATCAAATTCATGTCTTCTTTTTTCTCCCTTTGTTTTCTTTTCAATAAGGACTTAATCTCTTAATTGATTCCCTATGGTTGGAATTAAGGCTATTATTAGCTTACTGTCACGTTGAAACACTTGCATCTCAATAACCAAAAATATAACAGGTTTTAAAAATGAAAAAGAAGAATGTTGACAAATAGCTGCACAAAACGAAAACGAAGATTTATCTTTGATAGTGCTTACTTTAGCGTGCTTATTTTTAAAACTAAAAGATGTTCAACAAAGTATTTTATTTACACTTGCAAATATCCAAGTTTTATTCCTTCTAGACCTCGAAGCATAAGTAGATGGAATGTTTTGCTGTCTTTCTAGTACATCAAATTGAGTAATTGATTTCATATGTAAAAATAGAAAAGGGAAATTTTAATACTTTGATTCTTAACATTTATAATGCGTTTACTGTTTTAAAAAATGTATGGCACAGTCTCAAGGTAGGAGTTTGCATTATTCTCAAGTTGGCTTGTAGAGTGCTTTTTCCCTGTTTTATTTATCTAGAATTCTTATATTCTTCTGGGACAAGAAATGAATATATATACACATATATGTAGAGTTACATATATATAAAATTTTGTATATATATAATTTTAAAATGATTTAATTAAGTGTTAAGACAGAATGATAGATTGAACTTATTATGGCCATTTATAAAATTACCTTACAATTTTAAAATTACTTTAAAAATATTTTAAGTGGAGCACAATTAATTAGTGATATGCATTGTATTTAATGTTCTATGGAGAAAGTAACTTCATATAAGCAGGACACAATATAGTAATATTGATAGTTTAGTGATGACTTTTTTAAGGCATATAGAAAATGTACATATCATAAAATAGTGGTACCATGAAGATCTTAGCAGCTAGCTGAATAGAATAAATAATAGTAATAAGTAAATAAATAGAATAAATAATAGAGTGACTTTTTTGGCGATAAGGAAACAGAGGACCGCTAATTCACAGTTTCTTAAGCCCAGAGCCAAGACCAGAACCCAAGTCACTGAATTCTAACCCAGTGCATTTGCCTCTATGTGATTCTGTTTCTTAAACTTGCAGTACATTTGAGGGGCCAATTTGCCAATGTCAGCAGAGCAATGAATGGATTCTAGGAATTGAAGAGATTTTCTTCAGTATTAAGAGTTTCTGAGTATGGCTGATAAACATTGGGCTCACTTCCACAATGTAGCATGATTGAGGCCTTTAGAATTTCTTTTTTATTTCTTGTCTTATTTAGTGTGGCTTTCAGTATATTAGGATTTTGAAAAGTACATTGGAAGGATCATTAAAATATTTTTGTTTGATGAAAGTATAGAACTTCTGACATGCCATTTATTTCAGTTTATGATTATGTAAATTTGGCAATTTTCTGAAAATTTAAATTCTTAGAGTTGAAAAGATTGTTCAAGGATAGGCAGTATATTTTCTGCTTCTAAGCAAAAATTTTAATTGGCTTTCATTGTTTCCAAAATTAAAAAATTCCTCAACTTGTATTTTTAAAGATACCTGTTTATTTGTGGTATCATAAAAGTGGAAAGAATGCACGTTCTCTGTAATACAATAATTATATTTGTGTGAAATTATTTGATATATTCATTAATTAAATGCATTCTGGTTGTCTGACTTGGAATTATTACTTCAAAATCCAAATTCTCCTTGACTTTACCATATAGCTATCATCACTTAATAAGACCATGCTTAGGCTCCTTTAATGTGGTTCTTGGGGAGGTATAATTGTAATCCAGTCCCTTTGCTTGTTGCCCAAGATGCTCACTAACCAAGATGGACCTAGGAGAAAAATGTGTACAAAACTAAGAATATAAACTCTGAATTCTCTTTTTAGAAAGTTCAATTTGAAAAATACTTAAGGATTGGAGTAGTTTTGGAATGGGAGTTTGTAAAACTTAACTTTAGAAAAAAATATGAAGTACTTATTCACTGCAAGTCTTAGAAGGCTTGAGCTAGTTCGCAAAATAAGGTCTGTTTGATCCCAGTCGTAACAATCCCTAAGTATTTCTACCATCACTCAGCTCGTACGACTCATACCTCTCAATTCCCACTGGTTCCTGTTTCCCATCTATTCCTTGTCCCTTCTTGGAGAGTATGAGAGTTGTTCAGACTGGTGGGCTATGAGCAGAACATTTATAAACGACATTGAGAAATGTCAGATGTGAGCCTTTTATGATGTATTTCCATGGTTGTAACAAATAAATCAAAGTTCACAGCCTCATTAGACGTACCCATATAGAAAAGATGCACTTGGTCTGAGCAACTAAAAGAAGGGACAGATCTAGGGAATGATCCCCAATACTAACATTTTTGATCCTTTAGGGGAGTTGTACACTGTTCATTATTCATTTTGTTGTGTGGAAATTAAAGTTTATCGCATCAGAATCATTCAAGATTAAGCTATCTCTTTCGTTAATTGTAATTTATTGATTACCTACTACCTCCAGTGCCATTACAATAATTATCTCATTTATTCTTCACAAAAATACCTGGAGGTATGTAGTGTTATTATTTTACCTTTACAAATTAGGAAACTGAGGCTGAGAGAAGTTGAATAACCTGCCCAAGATGCCACAACTGAATCCAAGGATTCAAACACAGGTTGTATGGCTCCAGTGTCCACACTCAGAGGTCCTATTATTTGTCAATTCTGGCAGTGAGTGTTAGTTTCTAAATTCAGTGCTGCCTCTTTTCATGACCCAGTGCCATCAAAGCGCTCTCTTCTAAACCTCCTCCCAACTCAGTCTGGTCTATGTTCATCACTGGCTAGTTGACCTTGAAAACGTTACATACGCTCTTTCAGTCATAGTCACACTTGCTCTGAAATATGAGTAAGATTTCCTTGTCTTTTTATGAAGATTTAATTTAATTTAATTTAACAAGACAGCGTATGCCAAGCACTTAGCCAAGTGGCTAGCGTATAGAAAATAGCCAATAAATTGTTGATGCTATTATGTAACTTTCTCAAGTTCATACAACTAGAATTCAGACCTAAGTCTGTCTGACTGGAAAACTAAACAAAACAGGAACATATACACGCATATACACTTTCCACAAAGCAACAGCAATAACAACAGTAACCACAAAGCAAAAACTCATGCTTTCTCTGCACTCCGACACTCTCTCATCCCTAACCATACCTTTTATGATAAATAAATCAAGATGTCACATACGCTGCTGGGAAAAGTAGCATAGTTTAGTGGTTCAGGGGGAACTCTAAAAGAAAGGCTTCCAAAAATTGGAATTCTAGCTCCATTTCTTGCAAACTGTTTGATATTAGGCAAGTTACATAACCCCTCTACAGTTCTTTACCTATATGTAAAGCTAATAATTATATCATTATTCCATTATATTGGGTTATTATGGACAGTAAATGATTAAAGAGCTCCTCCAATAAATGACTTTTATTAATAATTGATTGAGGTGTACATATTTCTTTTAAAATATAGTATGTTCACAGAATGAGATGCATGGCTTATGAAAATCAGAGATGGACAGGATCTTGGTGATTAAATGATCTTCCATTCTCCAAGAATTGATATGATTTCCCTGTCAAAGCTATTTTTCCTCAGTAGCAGGCCAGTAGAGAAAGGTGGGGAAAAGTTATCAAAGATCAGAATTGACCCAAATTTGGGGTGGTTTTGCCATCAGGAAGGTGGGTGAACTTCTCTCAATTGGGCAGTGTCAGTGACAGGCATCATGGTCACCAGATGGTGGGAATGGTCCTGGTTAAGCAGATGGTAGGTACTATTATCATTCTTGTATTCTTTCCCTTTTGAAACAGAACCCAAACCAGCAGGTGGGGTTAAGTTCTGGAGAGAGAGAGTTAACTTGGACTGAGCTGAGTATCAGAGGTTAGCCTTGAACACTAGTCAGAACAGGGACTTCTTGGATTCTTGCTGCTTAACCTGTCTAGCCTCCTTTACTAGATTCTCAACTCCTTGAGGTTGGGGATGTTTATTGTATTTACTTGCGTTGCCTTGCACAGGGTCTCAGAAATGGACACTCAATGCATGTTTGACAATTAAGTAAAAGACTAGAAGTTTTGGAAATGGGACAGAAGAACTCATTTAAGGATATCATGGTCGCCAAAGGGATTGGAAAGCAAGTCTACAGTGCAGAAAGCCTAGGCTGTCCTGGGGCTCCCTCAGGGACAGAGAAGGGTTAAAGCAGGTGCTAGAGGTGGGCCAGGGAGCTGAATGTATATAAGCTTGTAATGACAGGTTTGGTGACCTAGCAGAATTGAAATTGTTAATGTAGCCTGATTAATGAATGTGGGAATAAAATATTCTAAACTGTTTATAAAACTTTTCAAGCAAGGACATATTTCAAGAATTAAAAGCTACTGGAATCTATTTACATTCATTTTTCATACAGTTAAAAATGATATTTCTGGCATTAAAAACTTAATTTTGGTGCCAGAGACTTGAAGAAAAATATATCTGATGTAAATACATCATTAATATATATACCCTTACATAAAGAAGTTATCAAAATATGGTTTTAAATACGTAATATTGTAAAATTGTAATTCGTAATGTATGAGTAAAATGAAGAGCCTATGCAGATGATGTGAGAAGTCAGAGTGTAATTATGAAAGCTGAAATATTTGTGGGGGATGGTTGGCAAAACTTTGGGGTTTTATTATAAATGTAACTCCTCTTTTGATGTGTGTTCTCCAAAATAATAAGATGAAAGCATTTTTCAATCAAAATTTGCATTAAAAACATAAAACATATTAAAAAGAAAATTAACTCTGCTTAGCGTTAAGCCTAACAATTTATGTTGATACTTACGTTGCCATAAAGGTGTTTTTAGGTAAACCAAACAGGTATGCCCATTATTCGGCATGATATATGTAGGCTAGACACATTTGCTTCTTGCATTCACACCCAGGATGTTGTGTGCTGGCACCTGAAGGATGGCTGTTTAGAAAACTTCAACTGAGAGTTAAAATCAGATCAAATGTTTCCATGAACATTTGTGTCTCTTTAATTTGAAAAAGACCATATGCTGCAGTAGTACTTCTATAATATTAAGATAGTGTGGAACTTTCCAGGGTATCTCAAGAAGAAACTTTTAAATCAAGAGCGAAGTCATTTCACATTTAAAAAATTTTGCTTTGGAAAACACGCACTGATGTGAAGGTAAACAAGAAATTGAGTCCGAAAATGGAAAAATCATCACTAACACAAGTACGTTATTTTGTGGAAAGTAGGGTCCTTCCCTGCTTTTATTTTCAAATGTGTCTGTAAACTCACCCTCTCTTCCCAGTTTCTCTCTGAATACATAGAGACATATACAGAGATGTATACACAGAGATAGCAACACACACACACACACACACACACACACACACACACACACACACACACACACACACACACACACACACACACACACTTTAGTCTGTACCATAAAAGATTTACACCAGAACACAAATTGCAAGACGTTATCTCTGTAATTCTCTTCAGTCATTTGCTTTGCTTTTATGGCCATGCATCACTGAATTATATCTGGGTGTAGCATACTGTTTATATGAGGAAACACCCTGGCAGTGCCTTTTTTTTTTTTTTTCTGTTTTTCATTTCCTGATGCCTGCTTTTAGTTTATTTTGTCAATTCATCATGTGAGTTTTAATTAGGTAGTAAGTTTGAGATATTATTGAAACCGTATGTAGTAAATAACAAAAGTTAAGCTCATCATAAAATCCTTTACACATGAAATAACTTAGATACCTGAGTATCAGCTTTCTCCTCCCAACCTTTGCCCCGGATGTGTTCTTGGCAATTTAATCTGTTCTGTTTTACCCGTTTCATAACATAAGAGGCGGTGAGTGGTACAAATAAAATTAGTGATATCTCTTTCTGAGGAGAGTTTTGCAGTTGGATGTAGAAGTGTCAACGCTAAGAGAGAAAATGTAAATAAAGTGAACGGTGCTTGATAATCGTCACCAATTGTCACTCTTGATTTCCTATCTGGCAGTTGGCCTTTGATGTATGAATTTTTTTAAAGACTTTTGTAATTAAAAAGAAATTTGCTGTATGGTACAAGCCAAACAAATATTTTAAAAACACTGTTTTTATTGAGATGGACAGCTGTATAGTTAAACCACTATGTATGTATATATATGTATAATTTATTAGACGTAATTTGCAGATACTCTCACACCATTTCTAAGTAGAATTGCAATTATGCTGGTATAGCTTGGAGGTTAGGAGCATTGGCTCTGGAGCCAGATAACAGATAACTTGGGCTCAAACCCCAGCTCCACTACTTACTGTGTGTTTCCTTGGATAAGTTATTGGACCTCTCTGAGCGTCAGATACCCCATCTTTATAATGGAGATAATAATGGGACTGTAGGATTGTTTTGAGGATTAAATAAATTAATAAATTTAAACCATTTAGAGCAGTGCCTGGCACACACTAGATATTCAATAAGCTGTTGTTCTTATTTTGCTGTACTGTTTTGTGACTAGTTTCTAACAGAAGTGGTTATCTAGCCTCCTGTTTTATGATGTAGGGCTGATGGGAACTGACAATGTGAGAAAAAGGTAAAACTGAGGGTCCGCGAGAGTGTTTTCTAGCCAAGAGGTCAGCTGCCAGAGGACAAATTCATGTGGTAGTGTGGGGTCCAAAACTTAGAAAACTTACGGATGATTGATGGGAGGGAGCTACACTTCAGAATAATCTGAAGTTATGTCATTGGGAGGTGGGGCTTGGCGATAGTGCCCTTTCGGAAGACTTAGAGAACAATCCTCAGATGTGTCCGCATCAGTTCTGCGTTTCAGTGTCTTATAGTGAGAAATTTTTACCAATATCCATTTAAACCAGTTTCCTTATTTAAAAAAATTCATACCTTTCACATAAATAGGTTAGGTTTATGATTTTTTTTAACTTTCATTGTTTCCCTTCCTTTCTTCTTGATTTTCTCCATATTGTCCCATCATTCTCCTGAGAAGAGTTTATTTTACAGGGATTAATGCAAGATAGTATTTTATGAACTAAACCTGATGACCCTCGGAAGGATGCTGTACTGCAGCATAACCACATTTTCCTGGGACAGTTCCCATTTCAGTTTTTCTATTAGACTTTGCATTACTGTTCTGAAGGAAGGAAAGTACAGGCCTGCGGTTCTGTTTTCCAAGTTTGCCTAGGCTAATTAAAGCCACCATTATCATCTACAGCAGAAAGTGAAGGTTGCCCAAGAGGAAAGTACAGAGCACCTCCAATTAAAAACATTAAAATAACAAAGACTTCAGAAGCCGTTTTCGTGATTCCTGACCCTGTGTTCGAAACTTCTCATGACCCACCTATCACAAAGGTTGTGGTGACACTGTCCGAGGCCCTACACCGAATCTCTAAACACAATCACTTTAATTTTAAAAAATAAGTAATCTATATTGTATTTCCAAAGTCTAGGGTTGAGGGATTGAGCTTGTACTTTCTTTTATGTATTTATGGTTTTGGGACCGTGTTGACAAATTTGCAAACATGTAATGAACTTTCATACAGCAAAGGATACCTAAATGTGCTATATTAAGGTTGCTACGTGGAAATAGACCTCTTCAAAAAGGACGTCTCAACTCAGAGGAAAGTTTAATTTTAGGTTCATCTGTGACCAAAATTATTTTAAAATATCTTTACAAGGGTTGAAAAGTAACATATTGAAAAATAAAGTTAATTATTTAAAAAATACTAATTCAGTTGACACTTTATTTTTAATAACAGAACCTCAAATTGAGTTAAAATTATCCTTTAGTTATTTTTGTTATGAATTTCCATTCCAGAGTTATTTTAAAATTAGATTTCATGTTTAAGTCTTCCAATAGACCATTTTCTACCTGTAACTCAAATATACCAGTCCTTATGGAAATCAGGTCAGTTTCTACTTCATGTTTGTAAGTTTTTGGTGTTTTTTTTCTTTCTTCCCTTTTATTAAAGTATAGTTGATTTACAATATTGTGTTAGTTTCAGATTATAGCAAAGTGATTCAGTTATATGTGTATATATCTATGTTCTTTTAAAAATTCTTTTCCATTATCGGTTACTATAAGATATTGCGTATAGTTCCCTGTGCTATACATTAAATCCTTGTTGATTGTCTGTTTTACATATGGTAGTGTGCGTCTGTTAATGCTATACTCCCCATTTATCCTCTCCCCCTTCCCCTTTGGCAACCATAAGTTTGTTTTGGTTTTGGCATTTTTAATGGAAGTCAGGAGCTTTACAACAGAGAAGACTACAAATCATGTAAGAGTGGGACGAAGCACTGGCTTTTTAGTTTCTTGTGACAGGTCCCCATTTAATCACCATTTTACCTTGTGTGTATCATGTGTCCTTGGAAGCATACCCACCATGTTTCCTCCCTGGACCACATGAGATCTGATAGGGATGATGCATAGCCCAGCACCTTTTGTAAACTCGACTTCATCTTGTTTGGGAAATAATTCATTTATCTGAAAAGTAATATAAATGCAAGTTCAAAAGTATACTGTGAGGAGTAAATATTTTCCTGAAATCTGACCACGAATGATGCACTTGTATATTGCTCTCGTGAACACTAAAACTGAAAACATAATTATTGTTTTTAGAATACAATTGGTAGTACAGATTTTAATCTATTTTGAAGAATTGTGAGGTGGGAGGAAAAAGAGTCCAAACTCTTCTTTTCCTTAAAGCTAAGTCATACATTGACAAAGTCAAGGTCATATTTAAAATTTCTTCTACAGTTTTGTTTCGTTTTTTTTTTTTTTTTGTGGTACGCGGGCCTCTCTCTGTTGTGGCCTCTCCCGTTGTGGAGCACGGGCTCTGGACGCGCAGGCTCAGCGGCCATGGCTCACGGGCCCAGCCGCTCCGCGGCATGTGGGATCTTCCCAGACCGGGGCACGAACCCGCGTCCCCCGCATCGGCAGGCGGACTCTCAGCCACCGCGCCACCAGGGAAGCCCTCTTCTGCAGTTTTGAGACTTGTTTCTGTTGCCCAAAATAATTTTACAAAAGAGAAGGTGAATATAATGATGAGAGTTAAGGTATAGAAAACAAGCATCTACCCTCAAGGAGAAAATGAATTTTTAACAAACACTAGAGAATATAAAATTTGCTGTATCATCAAAATATATTATATCCTCAAAGAGCTGGATAAGCTAACATGTATTTATTGAATAAATCAGTGTGTTAGTGAAAAAAGAGTTAGTGGATGAATGAATGGATAAACTTAGTGGTAACACATTCTTCTTCCTGTTTATTATTTTTAGAAAACAATACTTATTTTAAAGGACTATAAAGAATTCATTGAAAGAAATTGGGTGAAATTCCTCATTTTCTCCTGTGATAACAGCCAGTCATTACAGTACTATGAGAACTTTTAGGTTATAAGATATTGTTTATGCAGGTTGAATTACCCTATCTGCATTTATACGGCTTTTGGGAATCAGTAGAGGAGAAGACACAAATAAGCAAAAGGGCAGTTCCTACTGTTCTAAAAATAGACATTCATCCATGTAATTACTTCCTAAATAAGATAAATAGAAATGGATTAAGAAAATTACAGTGGTTTAGAAGAATTTAGGGTTTTTTCTATCCCTATTTTTATTTAGCTTTGACAGTAATTGTGTTAAAGGAACACCATGCACTATGTATTTTTAAACATTTAGTCAGCAGCAGTAACACCCAAAAGTATAAAGGATTAAAAAAAAAAAAAAGCAGTGAGCTTGATACTATCATGGCAGGTTTTTAACCGTTGGAGAAAAAGGTAGGGGAAACATTCAATATCAGTATGAAGTTAAGGCTTTTCACAAGTCTTGGGACATTATGGACAGCATAATGAGCCTTCCTACAGCATGGGAACAGAAAGAGTGGTTGCAGAAATAAACTGGGAATTTGAAGAGGAAAGGAAGAGCCTTGGCTGATAGAGAAGCGAGCTCACATCAGCATAAGTACTGGCTACCATGCCTGTCCTGGGGCTTCTTCCCCAGGAATGTATCCCTTGTGCTACGGAGAGTACTTATGTAAACACACACTGTAGACGTTTAGAAATGCTGGAATAACAGTTCTTCAGGGGTTACTCTGTAATTATTTATAGCTGTTGCATTTATTTATCTTAGTACCAATTTATAGAGCTAGTATTTGACTTGTGTTACCTACAGCGTCTTGTTTCATCATTTGAAAAAGTACATAAACAACATTTAAGAAAAATGCAAACATCAGTGGCTTTAGTCAGTGAATAAAACAGCTGGAAACTTATTTCTTATTATTTTGTAAATGAATAGTTGAATGTAACATTATATTCATGGCATGTTGAAAAATGAAAAAAAAAAAGAGAAAGAATAGAAACTTGGACTTCTGAATGAACAGCTTATCAAAACACTAGCTTTTGATTTTATCTGAGCCTTAGTGGAGAACGTTTTTACTATTTCTACAAAGCCTAGAGGAAATCACTGAACTAGAAAAGCTGAATATCATTTCTGACTAATCTCTTAGTCATCCTAATAATGGGAAATTATTTATTAGTTCATATTTTTCGTAGTGGTCCATCTTGAACAATAAAAATCACAGAGCCCACTCAAAGATATTTCAGGAAAATGGATGTGATGCTTTGAAAAAATATTGTACTTAAAAGGAGACACAGTAAATGTTTTGCATTATGCTACTGTTTATCACTTATTTCTCCATGTGTATCTAGGAAAGTTAGCTGAAAATGACCTTGACATTTATCGTTTGGATGTTTAGGGATGAGGCATTGCCATTAGCCAAGTTAAGAAATATAGGTGTTAGAATTGATGTGTTCTCTTTTTTTTAGGGAGAATAAGCAGGGAGCAGATAACCGATTTGGTTGGGGATGGTTGAATTTACAGAAAAAGCATCTGAAAATCATTCATATAGAACTGATAGTGCTGTGTTACAAGAGAGTGCTGTGCTGAATTCAGAGAGGGAATGTACTGTAGGAAGAAGGGATATAAAGACAGTCTTAGTGCATCTCTCTATAATCAGCAGTCAGAAGAGAGAAAAATCAAATAAAGTGACAGAGAACAAGCAGATTAATAAACTGTGGGAAAGGAGGGAGAATGGTACATTATCAAGAAAGGCAAAAGAGAAAAGAAGGAAGTAGTTAGTGGTGCCAGATGCTAGAGAGAGGACAAGAAATGAGAAAAGGACACTGATTCTGGCAGTTAAATGGGCACCAGTAACCTTTGAGAAGGCAGTTTGAGTAGAGCTGGGAGGGAGGAGGTGGAATCCTCATTGCAAACCAGATTCCACGAAGATGAGTCACTGGAAGATATGTATGAGAACTCAACAAGTTTAGACAACTCTATAAAGAAATTCGGTAATAAAATGAAGGGAAGTGAGTGTCAGCTGGAGAGTTCAGAGAAGAGAAGATTGTTGTAGAAGAGTGGAGGGTCCAATGGAAGCATGTTTTTCCCACTAAAGGAAGATACAGGAGTCATTGGAGAGGAAAAGATGAATACTCATTAAAATAAAGATAATGGGGAGTGCTATATATCAGAGAAGCTGAGAAAGGGTCAAAAAAGTGGGTAGGGAGGTTGACCTTAGAAAGGAAGATGTACCAAGCACTTCCGAGTTCAGAGAGTCAGATTCAAAGAGGAGGTGCTCAGCCAGGGAGACTACTCTCCTAGCATCCCCTCTGTACCTTCAGTTGCGTCTTGTTTGTTGTCTGGATGTTTCACTGCCTTGTTCACACTCACGATTATGTAATGTGTTTTAAATCCTTTAGTTTAACTCTTCTTGCCTTATAGTCCAACCTTGACTGTAAATTTTGTGAGGGCAGAAAAGTGTATATTGTTTAATAACTGCATATAAATTTCTTAATAAGCTCCCTTTTCATGTGGTCCCTAATGTATTTCAGTAATCCCCAAAGCCAATGCTATCAGGGGAATGGTTTTGCAGCCTGGACTGTGCATCATAATACAGGGCTAATTTAGCTTCCTATGTGAACCTCAAAAGCTGTTTCTAAAACAAATCCTCAGTTTCAAATGAATGGGACAGGTTATTAATATGATACTCTTTTCCCCCTCCTGGTTAGAAAGTTACAACATAATAAGACATAACTTAGAGCCCAGAAATAGATACCTTCAAAGCTAGATAAAAATTTTAACCATATTCATTATAGAAAGTGGAAACATTTGACTGAAAAAGAAAATAATTTTGAAAAGATCAAAATGTGCAAAGTAAAAAGTTGCTAGGGCTTCCCTGGTGGCGCAGTGGTTGAGAGAGTCCGCCTGCCGATGCAGGGGACACGGGTTCGTGCCCCGGTCCGGGAAGATCCCACATGCCGCGGAGCGGCTGGGCCCGTGAGCCATGGCCTCTGGGCCTGCGCGTCCGGAGCCTGTGCTCCGCAACAGGAGAGGCCACAGCAGTGAGAGGCCCGCGTCCAGAAAAAAAAAAAAAATTATTGCATAGAGAGATTTAAACAGTGTCTGATAGACTTTTTATCTTAAATTTGAGGATGTGAAGATAGGCTGTGATTATCAACAACAGCAACAAACAACAACAACAGACCACCCCAATTTCAGTGGCTTATCTCAACAAAGAGCTATTTCTTGCTCTTGTAAAGTCAGTGGTGCGGCCCTTCATCCAGTGACTCAGGGATCTAAGTTTGCTCCATTTTCCTCCGTGTGACTCCTGGGCTAGAGTTAGTTATATGGCACAACTTAATTGCAACAGAGGCTGGGAAAGCTAGCCTTTTGGGGTACTTAGAGACAGCAGTGCATAGAAGTTGACCAAGCTGCTCTGTGTTTTGCTTTGTCTTTTATGTTCCTATTTTTTGGGTTGGGCATGGTGGAATGGATAGATGGGTAAGAGGTAGACACCCTTGGGTGAATTCAAGCGTCAAACACTAATTCCACAGCTCTTTATTGAGTACTTGTTACATCTCATGTGTATTCATTTCTGAAGAAGAGTCTATCTCAATAGATGCTCAATTTTTTTGGCTGGTGGTCCATTTTGAGAATCTGATAAAAGTTATGATACAGTGCACATCAGCACTTAACCCTAAAATCAGGCAGGCACATTCAGGGGTTCATGAAATCTCTGCAGCCCACCCATCATCGTCCTCTCAGTGTTGAGAGTGCCCGGACAGCACTCGCTGATGAGTGAAGTATTGGAGAAGGTGAGAAATCAGCACAAACGTAAATTTTTCCTGCCTTAGGTGAATACTAGGAACCTTTTAAAATTAAAGCTTTAGTCCCTCAGGTTGAATGGAGGAGCTGATTTGGTTGCTACCTAGATATAGATTCATTCAAGGAGAGAGATGCGACAGTAGACAGAATTGTTGATAAGAGCATGCTTGAGAGTCAGGCAGCTGATGGGGAAGGCAAATTCCTTTTATTCATGGTGTCTCTTGCCAGTTTGTCCTATATGAGGCTTTATTGAAAAATGGGGGACTTCCCTGGTGGCGCAGTGGTTAAAAACCTGCCTGCCAATGCAGGGGACATGGGTTTGAGCCCTGGTCCGGGAAGATCCCACATGCCGCCAGAGCAACTGAGCCTGTGCGCCACAACTACTGAGCCTGCGAGCCACAACTGCTGAAACCCATGTGCTCTAGGACCCGTGCTCTGTAACAAAGAGAAGCCACCGCAGTGAGAAGCCCGCACACCACAGCAGAGTAGCCCCCGCTTGCCACAACTAGAGAAAGCCCACGCGCAGCAACAAAGACCCAACACAGCCCTAAATAAATAAATAAATAAAAATTTAAAAAGAAAAAGGGATTAAAATTGTCAGTTTTTTTTATGGTTGCATTACAGAGAAGTCAGTGTTTTTCTATTAAAGTATATACTTGAGTCTGAGGACCATACAGATTAATGAAAAGACTAAAAGAGATTTCCATAGCTTAATTCGCTACTCACGGTCCCTTCATTCTTTAAAGTTATAAAGCAAATCTCTTAATTTGGAGTTTTATATTCTCAACTGCTTCACTGTAATTTCACCTCTTTTTACCATACGGAAAGTAAATGCCTCAAAGTCCTTCATTTATAGAGTGAAGCAGGGCGTGTGTATACTGTGTAAGTTAGTATCAAGTTGACACATAATTTACTCATGGTTTTAGAATTATTTCTTTTCAGAAAGAAATACTTGTTGTTCATACCCATTTTTCAGACGCAGACATTGAGAATCAGACTGTTTAAATGGTTCTCTCCAAGTCTTTGCTTCTATAGAAATTTTTTACCTGTCATTTTAGCATTTTTCTGAGTAGATTTTAATTATTTCATCAAAAGTCTGCTCTCCAGTCTCACCAGAGTTGGAACATAACTGAAAAGCATAAATTCTATATTATTTATCATTATTCCTCCAGAGCCTGGCACTTGTTTGGGTGCTCAGTACATGTTTACTCAGTGAAGGAATGAGCAAATAACAAAATGAAAGTATTAAAAAAAATAAAAGAATGACACTCCATCCCTGCGCAAGTGTCTGAGAGGCAAAATAGCATCATAGAGACTTTCCTTGGTTCAAGTACTAGCGTGACCTCACGCTACATCAGGGAACTTGGCAATAACATTCCTTATCTTATAGTGTTCATGTGAGGATTAAATGAGTTTGTATATGCAAATGCCTGGAGCAGAGCCTATGTCCAGTTTAATTTTGCTTTATAAATTTAAACCACAAGGATTATGTGATTAGGACATAAATATTTAAATTTTTTACTAAGATAACAATTAGAGAGTGGATATCATTTGACACTGAATAAAAGGAAGCAAAATATTTTAAACTTTGGCTTATTACTATGCATTTGATAATCCTAGAAATTGAGACTAAATTCACATTTTAGTTTTAGCATAAAATATTTAAGTGCAAACTTATTTAAGATAATTTGAAGTTTAAAAACAAGTTTATAAGACTATAGAATTAGACTTTTCTTCCAGGTTTAATTTTCTTTCCTTGTCAAATGAGCATTCAGTTAGAAAAATGCAGTCATTAATTAATGAGCAGAGGATGGGACACTGCCAGGCTAATAACGATGTTATTAGATATAGTCCAAAATTTAGACTAATATACTGAATGTGAGTATTCACCTACTGTTCTGTTAAAGAATGTATATTTCAAAACCAATTTAATATGGAAATTATTCACTAACATGACTTTATTTCTAAGAATTTAGTCGGCTTCCAGGCGATTTCAGTATTCTGATAGATTTGATCAAAAGCACAGAGTGGAGAAGCAGCGATATCATGTATTTTTGCCATGTGTTGGCTTGAGTCATCCCCAGATACGGGGGAGTCACCATGGAGCTTGTTCCTTTAACATAGTACCTGTACCCATGTGAACTGATAAACAGCAATAATAAGAGTGACCATTATGGCCACACAGCTACCAACGCACAAGAAGAGTCTGCCTTTTTTTTTTTTTTAAATATATACAAAACTGCTTCTGGCTTCAATTTCATGACACTTGTGTCTCATGAGAAGCAGCAAGAATTCCAGAATTGTGTGAAGTGGAAAGACTCTTTGCTTTCAGTTGAATGATACACCTTGTAATCTGGTACAGCAGAACAGCGTGGGTTGGTGATAATCATGAGGCAAGCATCCGTTTTCGTGGTTTTGTGAAACCATTTTCTGATTCATTAAAATGGGTGCTAAGAAAGATAACAGTCTCCCTGACTTACGTTTTATTATGCTCAGATGCAGTTTTTATAGTCTCGAACTAAAATAATCAGATATCCCAGCACACTTGCTATATATAAAGACTGTCCAAAGAATTTATTACTCTGTTCTTTTCTGAGGTTGATTAGACTTAATATCCTTCTCAGTTTTTATGTGTCATCAACAGCCTTCAGCTGTTGTGAGGTAAGCCTCTTACCCTTTATAAGATAACTTTGCCAGTATCTGCTCCTTAAAAGAAACAGTGGAATCCTAGAATATCCGTAGAAGCTATGCCAGCTAAGGAAGCTACTAGTAATCCAGGTTTGCCTGACGAAGGACATCCTTAAAAGGTGGCCTGTTTTTAGATATTATACAGATACCTCTCATCTTTTCTCTGTGATTCTTAAGGGTCAGAAGTTCAGCTGTTCATGATAACCTCCTCTGGTAGAACTGGAGCCATCCAACAGGGCGTGTGTCTGGAAGTGTATGCTACCTGGAAAATCGAAATTAATTATGTGGAATACAGTAATGTTACTCTAACCTTCCGAACATTAACTTAGTTGCAGAAATGATTTTCTTCTTAGTTTTTAAAAATTATAAGAATACAATTATTTTTGTTCTCCATCCCACAGGAGGTGTGTATATGTACGTATGTGTGTATCGTATGTGTGTGTATGTGCGTGCGCATGTGTATGTTCTTACATTTCCCCCAATATATTTTAACGCAGAGTCCTACATTTTCCCTGTAACATTACCATGCTCGCAATCCCAGAGTAGTCAGTGCTATGGTAGGGAGACAGACAAGGAATGAGAAGGCCTGGTTCTATCCCCAGATTCACCATCTACTATTGATGTGGCTTTTGAGCTTCATTTTCCACATTTTCTAAGTAGGGATCATGCAGTCCTGAATTACAGAGTATGCCTTGTCTGTCTTTGCAAGCTGCTGGGAGAATGTGCTCGTAGAGAGCCCAGTACAACTCTTTGCTCACAGAGGCCCTCAGGAATGGTAGATGTGATTAGCGATATTATCTTATATCCTGAAAAGTGATACAAGGAAGGAGGCTGGTCAGTTTTCAGAAGCCCTGATTGTCATCAAAACCACTGCTACCCATTAATTCTGTGATCCTTGGCCAGGCATTTCACATCTCAAAGCTGGTTTCCTTACCTTTAAAATAAGGTAGTGGCATCTGCCTTGATGGCAAGTGACTGTTGTGAGGACTATGGAAAATAATCATTGTTCTAGAAACATAAACAGTGGTAGTTTTTACATACTGTCTTTGGTACTAAGTTCCCGTCTCTGAGAGGGAGCCTTGGAGGAGCAGGGAAGTCACCCAGAGTGACTGTGGGAGGAATGCTTTAAGACTACTTTTGTTTCAGTAATGTGATCATGAGGGTTTCTCAGGGTATGTGTGGTGTTTTCTTGGCGGGGGGTGGGCGTGTGGAACAGGAGAAGGGTATGTAGAGAACAGTGTCAGAGAAATTGAATCTCAAATGGCGCCTTTCATTTTCCCACCTTCTTCTTGCCTCTATATGTTACTACTCCCATAGGTCCTGGTTATAGACTGACATGAATGAGTGACATTACTGATCAGGGTAATCTGAGTTGCAACAAGATCACATAAAATGAAGAAAGCAATGAGATGCAGAGTTAAAAATAAGGTTGGGGGGCTTTCCTGGTGGTGCAGTGGTTGAGACTCCGCCTGCCGATGCAAGGGACACGGGTTCGTGCCCCGGTCCGGGAAGATCCCACATGCCGTGGAGCGGCTGGGCCCGTGAGCCATGGCCGCTGAGCCTGCGCGTCCAGAGCCTGTGCTCCGCAACGGGAGAGGCCACAACAGTGAGAGGCCCGCGTACCGCAAAAAAAAAAAAAGGTTGGCCAATGGTCAGCATGTCAAGGTATGGGTGATGGCAGAGGAACAAAGAGAATTCATAGTGAAATTAGAAATATGGGGATCCGCAGGGTCCACAGAGCAGAAAACACTTGAGAAGTTAAAAGTGAAGATAGAGGTGTGTATGTGTGTGCGCGCATGTGTGTCAATTAAGGAATGAGTATTTATGTAGGCTGTATTTAAGAAAGAAAAGGATTTGTTAGCTTTAGAGTATTAAATTTCATATGCCACATCAATGAGTGGCATGGGATGCCAGAAAATCAGTGAGTTTCTGGCATCTCATGAAGAGTCAACGTGTGTATAAAGAAAGCATTATTAAAAAACAAATTATGATTCAAGGAGCTTTAAAGTCATATGTAAGGTTATTCATGATATATAAATGTGTCATTATCATTGATCTATTACTGATCTATTTTATTAAAGATATTTTTAAATTTATTCATATTTAAACATAGATGTGTTGAAGATAGTAAGTGTAGTGTTCAACCACTGGCTTCTTAAGAACTGTATAAGCCTTGGGACTTCCCTGGCAGTCCAGTAGTTAAGACTCCACACTTTGAACACAGGGGATACGGGTAAGATCCCTGGTCGGGGAATTAAGGTGCGATATGTTGCTTAGCCAAAACAAAGCTAAAAAAGAATTGTGTAAGCCTGTTTTATGGAAAAAAAAAAAAAGACAAATGATTAAAGAGAAAAGTAGAGTTGAAAATTACCTTTTGGGATTTAAGTGACTTGTCAGAATAAAGGATAGAAAAGACAGCAAAAGCTATTTGAAAAAAATATACATAGAATTCACTTGTAAATATCCAAGTTCAATTAGTTTTCTTCTTAAATAGATATCCTTCCTTTGCTCTCAGGAATGAAGAGAATTATTGAAATATCTAAGTGATGGCATTCTTCTTTTTTCATTTTTCCTTCTATTCATAGTGATAGAACACATTTTGCTTCTTTTCTGTTTATGGATTGCATAAGAAAGCACTAGTTTAGCTGTCTTTTCTATCAAAGGAACTGAGTGATCCACATTGGTTAATCTCTGAATTATAAAAAGTATCATCTGGTTTTTAAAGAACTGCATACATATTTTATGGAAAGATATCAGTCGCTTAAGCATACATTAACAAATACCTTGTATTTGTTAATTCTCCTTGAAAGGAAAATATGTTGACTCTTTCAAAAGCTACATTTGGTACTTATAAACAAAGACTAATTATTCCCCTGGAGATTCAAACTTTATCTCCCCAGAATAACACAAGTTAAACTCGTCCACATGTTCTATCATTTGACTTCAGCTACATGTATAAGCAAGACAGGATTGTTGCTTCCTTCTTAGTTGGCATTAGCAGGAACCGTATATATCTTGACCTCATCACTTGGGGAGGAGAGATGACACTGAAAGTTTCAAATCATTTGTTTTCGTAGAGCAATCCCAACTGATTGCTTGCTAACAGATTACTGAAGTGAATTTCAAAAATTTTCTCCACGTCTCATGTATTTTTTATTTAAAATAATATTCCGTTTTTTTCAGTTATTATTTATCATGAGATGCTTAGTTGGTTTCTGACTGTCTAGATTGGATGTATGGATCCAGTGGTATCCTGGTAAATGTTTAATAATCTGCCCCCTGAGAGGGGAAAAAGCAACAAGCCACCTTGATTTGTCCTGTTTGCTGTTTTCTGTGGTAGAAATACTAATGCCATGACTGATTTCAAGCACCATTGTGAGGTCACTGAATGTAGATTATAGAAGAGAAGTACACAGTCAGCTAGGGCTGGCCAGTGCAAGCAGGGACCAGCTCACCCCTGGAGGGGTCAGCATTCCACAAAACCAAAATTTCCATTCTAGAATTTGAGGGAGGCATGAAATGAAAGATAAAGGATGGCTCTAGACATCTCTACTGGTATTAGTGAGTGCGATGCTACACATGAGCGTAGCTATTTGCTCCAGACTCCTTTTATTCAAATAGCAAATTCCTCAGTGATTCATGGTGAATTTAAAAAGCTAGAAGAGGGTTCGGACGTTAAATATATCATCCCTGGTTACCTACCTTTGCTTCATTTGCAGTCAGATCAGACTCACGCTCTAAGACTCAAAGCAGAATGATACTCAGAGCATATTCCCGAGAGAGAGAGAAAATTATAATCTTATTGCCTCTTGAAAACATTGGCCTTTTCCCTCTTTGTTCAGCTTCTCCCAGGATACCTTCTTGTCAAATTTTCAGTTGATTCTTTTGGCTTTGTCATGGCAACCAAGTACCTGGGCTTGGGCCCTAATGATTTCCAAATGTTGAATTCTCCCTAGTTTCTGATATGCTTATTCTGTCATTTTTTTTTTTTAGTATCTTTGCCCTAACACTTCTTGAATAGGTCCTTGGCCTATGCCTATAGTCAGATTAGCATTCCGTTACTTGTCTCCCCTCCTCCAGTATATCTTCCACATTTATGTGAAGCGAAGGCAGCTCCGGTGTTACACCATAACATGACAAACCACAACAAAACCCCACGTCCGTATCCCAGCCCTGATGGTTACAGTTAGTGATGGTTACAGTTGATGGTTACAGTTAGTGATAGCTGAAAATCGTACACCCATCCAGTAATTATCTGTGGTAATATTGATACACATTTTAAACTTTTTAAAATCGATAGGATCCAATATAAACAAATCCTTCCTTGCTTATGACATCTAGGTCATTCACTCATCCTGGAATCTCCTTTCCTTCTCCCTTTCCTTCTCCCTCTCTGTCCTTCAAGATTCATCTCGGGAATCACCCTTTCTGTGAAGTTTTCTCTAAGTAGGCTTCTCTGCTCCCAGACCTGACTAGGTTTCCTCTCTTGTTCTCCTTGGGGCTTCCATAGCGCTCTGTTGACCCTTCTGTAAGTACTTCTACATTTATTATAATTGCTGGTATTTTCCACCCCAAATTTTATTTTGAAAAAGTTCAGACCCAACAGAAATCGCAGTACCAGTGTCACAGATACCCATATGCCATTCAAGTAGATTTCCCAAGTAGGTTTATGTATTCATACACATTTTTCCCTTGCATCCAGAAGGAGATAAGTTGCGCATATCCACTCCTTTTGTTGGTCAGCCCTTACTGAAATCCTCCTATCCTTGGACTAATTTTACTTAATCATTTTAAAAGATTTATTTCTTGATTTTTTCATGCATCAAATATTTATGAAACAGCTACTAGGTAGCAGGTGAACTTTGAAGGTGAACTTCGAAGGTTTCCATGAGGAGATAGCTTGACTATAGAAGATGTATGCAATTGAGGATGGTTAGATTATAAGGAGAGGATAAAATGTTACTATTGTAAGTGGAGAAGGGAACCCATACACCCAAATCTATGAACTTTACCATCGTTCATCCATTCATTGACACCAGTTATTGAGTCACCGACGTTTATTGTCTGTTCTATGCCAGGCATTGCCAGGGGCTCTGAGTGTTCACAGAGGACACTTCTTATCTTTAAAGGATCCAGTCTCACACAGGAGACAGAAAAGATCATCAGATGCAGTGGCATATGCCCACTGATGGAGGTCCTCAGGGCACTATGGACCTGTATCCATAGTACGGGTCCATCGTATGGGGGGGGGGCAGGGCAGGCTTCCTAAGGAGTTCCAGCGATGCTTCAGTAGTGATTTGAAGGATGGCAAGGAGTAAATGAGGCAGATAAAAAGAGAGAAAGCACATTTGAGACCAAAGCATCAGTATATTTCGAGTCAAAGAAACATGAAAAAATATGGAATGTTCCAGGAACTGCTAGCAGTTTGGTGTAACTGCTGTGGCAGTTGCCAACGGGCAGTTATGAGAAAAGGGAAGGCACAGGGCCGAAGGCTAAAACCCAGGTTATGAAGGACTTTGTGAGTTCAGCGGAAGAGTTGAATCTTCACTTAAGAGCTAGGGCCGGTCTTCCCCGGTGGCGCAGTGGTTGAGAGTCCGCCTGCCGATGCAGGGGACACGGGTTCGTGCCTCGGTCCGGGGAGATCCCACATGCCGCGGAGCGGCTGGGCCCGTGAGCCATGGCCGCTGAGCCTGCGCGTCCAGAGCCTGTGCTCCGCAACGGGAGAGGCCACGGCAGTGAGAAGCCCGCGTACTACAAAAAAAAAAAAAAAAAAAAGAGCTAGGGCCAACTATTGAATAACTTAGGTGGGATAGTGATACCAGATTTGTGTTTTAGTAATTTTGTCCTGAAAAGACTATGATAAGGATAGATCTTAATATTTTTAATTTGGGGATACTAGATATTGCTGTTAGAGGAGCTAACCCAAAGAGTAAAAGTGAATGAATGGCAGGGTATGTAATTATTGTGCATTTAAGAAGTTAACCAAATTATTTATACCTCAACCAGTGTCTCTTAGCCGAGAGCCAATTTTATTTTCTTTCAGACATTCTCTCCTAAGATAACGGACATCTAAAAATTTTTTTTTAAATGTATTGCTTACAGCAAAGAGTTAGTAGTCTCTCCAGCTAATATTGCTGCGTAACAGAGAGAAAGAGACAGAGGGAGAGAGAGCAGAAAGGATGAGTCACGATAATTAGACACCTGGCTTTGCAGGGGACTGGATATCATTTAAAGCGTTTTATTCCTTGCTGCAAAACTCTTTCAGTTGAGTAAATGAGTGGGAATTAATCAATGAAAACATGACAGTGATTCTGGAGGTTTTATAATTGATGTAATGTTTTTGTTTATTGGGCCCGTTCCACATGGTTGACTTGCAGATTTCAGCAGCCCTGACCAAGCACCCATCATTCACATTTCACTTCCCTGTGCGCCCTGCACCACAGATCCACTGCAGGATCAACGGGCCTCAAGATTGCGTTACTAGGGATCGCTTGTGCAGATGTTTCAAGTCTATGACCTAGATTCAAGAACCTTACTTAGCTGTATTCGTTTAAAATCGCACCTTGCATTTGTTTTAAACTCCTACAGGCAGAAAGCATAGTTCTCCCTTCAAGGGTAATGCCACAAAAGAGTACATCCACTTGATTTCTGAAGGGCATGTTATTTAATTGACTTTTATGCAGACCAGAGTGTCTCAGCCTCTGCACTACCATCAATTTGGATCTGATAAGTATTTGTGGCTGAGGCTGTCCTGCGTATTGTGGGTTGCTTCGCAGCATCCCTGGACTCTACCCACTAGATGCCAGTAGCACTTTCCCCCAAACAACCAAACAGTTCTGACAACCAAACTTGTCAGATGTCCCCAGGTGGGCAAAATTGTCCTTGCTTCAGAGCCATAGATGTAGACGCTTAAGGGTTACAATTTTTTTAAAAAGTAGTTCAGTGAACCTTCTCATGGGCTAATTGCATTTATTCATTTCTCAAATGTAGATTGCTACCTTTATATAGATGGAGGTAAATACGTAAATATTATGTTTTGGCGCTTTGCTGAGTGCTTATTTAGAGAATATTTCATAGAATGAACAAATCTGTAGAATTGTCTAAATTAATATATGTGTGTGGTTCCCATATTTTAAAAATTAATGGGGAGAGAAAGGAAACAACCGTAGAAATTTGTATCAAATTATATAGACAGAGTTCCATAACAAGTTCTATATTTTTATGCAATAATAGCAGAATTAGGATTAAATCTGTAAGAACATAACCACAAAAGACAGTCCTTTTCAGTCATGGTTTACAATATTGGAGTTATACATTTGTTTTAGGATTTCATTTCTGTGTACAAATTTAGTATTTCTTCACTTTGAAATATGTTATTACTAATATTACTACTCAATGCTAGTAGAATTGAGAGATATAAATTTAAATTATTATGGAAATTTACACATACCTTATACACAAAGGACCTAATCTTTTTTTTTTTCACATCTTTATTGGAGTATAATTGCTTTACAATGGTGTGTTAGTTTCTGCTTTATAACAAAGTGAATCAGCTATACGTATACATATATCCCCATATCCTCCCTCTTGCGTCTCCCTCCCACCCTCCCTATCCCACCCCTCTAGGTGGTCACAAAGCACCGAGCTGATCTCCCTTCCCACTAGCTATCTAGTTGACATTCGGTAGTGTATACATGTCTATGCCACTCTCTCACTTCATCCAGCTTAGCCTTCCCCCTCCCCATGTCCTCAAGTCCATTTTAAGAGCCTAATCTTTATTAAAATTGTTAAGAACTCAATGTTAAGTTTATAGATTGAGCCACAAGATACAGGGTAGAGGGTGTTGAGGTAAGGATTTAGTAGGGATGTGCCACTATCAGTAAGTTGAACAGAGGTGTTAGAATTCTTCTAGCTGTATTCATAGGAGACCAATAAGTTTCAAAGGAAAGGAGGATGAAGGAAGTAGATACAGGAATAAGCCCAGTATTAAACTATTTATAGCATTTTTTTAAAAACAATTTTTTACCGAGTGCTGACTATATGTCAGGCATCGTGGTGCCAAGCTAGGTGACTACACTTACATGATTTCATTCATTCTGTAAAACTGCTCACTGAGGCAAGTATTGATAGTCCCATTTTAGAGATGAGAAAACTTAAGAATTAAATGCTTGAGTACATATCATGTAGTTGGTTAATATCAGAACCAGAGATTGGGCCTAAACGCTACAACCCGTTTTTAACCGAATATATTCAACGAGCACCTGAAATACCTAAAGTGCCAGATACTCTCTGCTGAAGAAAACATGTCAGATCCTGCCCTTTTACAGATAATAGTCTTCATCAGATCGCCCTCACGTTTCATTCTTTTTCATGCTTTTTCTGAATCGTAGTCAGTAATGAGATTCGTCCATCACACAGTTGATGCCCCCAGGGAACATAACCTGTGTTGATCCAGTAACTACGTTGCATCAAAATCTTTTCAGTAAAGAGAATATCTGTGAAGTGAATTTTTTGTTCCCACAATATATTATAAATTAAAGATGCCCTTATTCTTCATGTACAACTCCTGGACTAGAGTACCTTCTTTCTCTAATTTGATCACTTAAGTTATATAATCGGTAGAGACTATAACATCATCATTGTGTAGCAGTGCCTGCATCTTTTATATTTAAAATTCCTTATAACAAGAGACATCTGTGTACAATATAGCTATAGTGTGGCTTACAATAACTTTGTGTTTTTGTTATCTCAGTAAGAGATCACTTGCAAGGGGACAATGTACCCTTTGTCATTTCTAGTAAAACACTGCATGCTTTGACATGTCTAGCGTATGTACAGCATGGCAGAGGTCACGAAGGATAAATTCATTACATGCCTGCTACCACTCCAGAAACTCACCCACTCAGAACTGATGTGTAAGTTGAAACCTATCTGACATCCCAGATGATATATTAACCAGGTATGTCCTCTAAATTGTGAAACAAAAGCTTTAACTGCATTATATATTTATGACCCAGAATGACCCATTAGTGAACAGACTTCAATTTAAAAACCTAAGTATCTTTAAAACATTTTATTCAGAACATATTTATAACTTTAGACTATTTTCCAAACCCAGTCCTGCCAACATGATTTAGTTTCCCATAAAATATTTTAAATCAGTTACTTCTAGTTTTGACAAAAGCCTCCAACTTGGGGAAAAAAAAGTCAGTCAGACACGGTGAGAGAGATTGCAAAAGAACAGAAAGTAGATCTGTTACTACAGTGATGAAAAGGAATCCAATTTGTTATTTTGTGTCTTGTCCTACCTTTTTCTTGGCATAATGACTTTTGAAGCTGTAAGTAAAGATCAAGGGCAGACCGTGTTAGGACCTTGGCTACAAATGTGCTAGCAGCTCCATGGAAATGGACTGCTCTGTCCGAACACTGAGCTATCTTTCATCACTCTGAGTTCAGCCTTTTATAACTAAGCCTCTCTTTTGGGAAGCTCTTTAGATGATACCAGTCACGAAATCTATACCACCCAATTTAGGATGGTTGTGGCTTATTTAGAAAGCATTTAACTATGCTAGAGATTTGAAATACACGCATGTCATATCTTTAGTGAACTTAACACCTGTAAAATGTGTATTGAGATAAATTTTCTGAAGAGTGATCCGAAAACTGTACTGTTTGACAGTTTGTAAATTTTGAAAGTAAAATGGGTATGTAGCTCAAACAATTTTCTGATAAATTCTATAGATTCGTAGTTCCTTTAATTACTTGGTTAACTAGTGAAAAATTACTGGATGACTTAACTTTTCTCAAGTCCCAGCAAACAAAGAGATAAAATGGTTGAATGTTTGCTATTCCCACGTTGCTTCATGATAAGGCAAAACAACTCATGTATGTATTAAAACTGTCATCCTTCGTTCTCTGATGTCTTAAAGCCTTTCATTTTCAAATTTTGATACCGCAAATTGGATGAACGTAATTGAGCCTTTAAGCTCAGATTATCTTCCCCAAAATAGAGATAGCTAAAAAGATACATTATTAGAGATTAAGTTGGTGATGTTAAGCAGTTAATTTTTTTAAAAGGAAATAGAATTTGAAGATAGAATTGAGAAACCTTTGCCTAATTTTACTTTGTCTTAAGAACAGTTTGTGAACAACTGATATAGCCTTGAGGTTGGCATAACAGAGCTACATCATTTTAATTATACAATTCTGTTAAACATCTTTTAAAAGGCTGAAAATGTATGCAGTTTTTTCCCCTGGAAATTCCAAGATAGTTTCAAGGGACTATTTTTCTTCTGAGATATTCTATTAGCTTAAAAGAGGAAGATATCTTCATCACATATATATGATATACATGTATGTGTATATATAGAGAGAGACAGTGGGGCGGTGGGGGAGGAGGGAGGAAGGTAAATTTTTGGACAAAAGCATAACAAAGCAGCCTGTGTCAGGACAAACATGTAAAAGAATGCTAAATTTGCTACAACCTAGGAGGAAGGCAAGACTGACATTCCATGAGCAAACCTTCATTTCTTTATCTACAAAATTAGGCGGTTGACTTAATGCTATTTCTAAATTCTATTACAACTCTAAGATTCCACAATTATTTATTAACCACAAAATTAAAAAAAAAAAAGAAGAGTAGTCTCAGTGATCACAGTGGAGTATAAAAGCTGTTAACTAGGTTTATAATCCTAGCCAAAAGATTTGTTGCTATTTGAATACTGAGTAACAACTTTCCAACCCTGAATTTAGTTACCATCAGAAGCATCTTATTCTGGTCTTAAAAGACCAATATATCTCTGATTTAAAAACATAATTTTTAGAGAAAGCACACATCTCTTACCACGTGTACTTTTTACCAGTTGATTTTTATAGCACTTAATTTTATTCCGTTTCAATCCATTTTTCTTCTTATTTTGCTGTGTGAGTCATCTTGCCAAGCTCTGCAGAGTATAATGTAATATCCTCAGCACCTAATAAGCTGGCAGATACATTTCCATTTGAATGTAGATGCTATGGAAAATTTAACTGAATTAGGCTATAATGCTTCACTTACTTTTAAGTGGTCCATGTTGGAAGATTGATGAAAGAATCTTTCAGTTTATTATTATATTTTGGAAATGTAGCAACCCGATGCTTTGGGAGGATAGATTGTGACAGGTGCAAGACTGAAATTTAAATACGTAGGCATAATGAAGAAACAAATATCACAGCCAAGTAGGAAGGTGAGCAAGCTTTTGAATGTCAGTCATCCTTTGTTGTTTTACCTTTCCTTATGAAAATGAGGGACATCAAAATAAGTGCTTAGTAATGTCAGTTATTTTGGATAGTGAATTAAAACAGATGTTCTTTACAGATCATCGCATTTGTCCTTAATTAATGGTCAAGTAATAGTTTGCAGATTATTAGACATTAATATTTTGAGGTAGCAAAGATGGACTAAAATGATACTAAAATGATTTGATTGATTTAGGAAAAGTGGTGATTTAATGCAAAACTCCGTGTTTATTTCTAAATAAGTTTTTTAAGTGAAGATTTTCAAACACATACAGAAGTGGAGAGAATAATATACTGTAATCTTTGTGTCAGCAATTTTCAATATTTGTTAATCTTGTTGCTTCTATCCTTCCGCTTTTGGAGGGGGGGATAGGCAGTGGGCTCTAATGTTTTAAAGCAAATTCTAAATGGCATATCACTTTTTATGTAAATGCTTTAATCTTTTACATATAAAGACTTTAAAAGATGAGGATCTCTTATATCTCTTCTTCTGTAGAAACATTTAAGTTTAAAGATAACTGTAAATTAGAGAAGAATAGCTCAGCTATAGAAAGAGCACTTATGAAATCAGCTTTTATTTTAAATTTACTATGTACAGTGATTTATTATTTGAAAATTATCCAATATTTGTCCAATGAAAGACATTTTTAGTTTTAGTGTTGTGTGTGTGTGTGTGTGTGTGTGTGTGCAGTGAGAGGAGAGGGTTGGATAGAGAAGGGTCACTTTCAGTTTTTGGATAATGGGTATATGCAGTGATCTGACAAAAACAAAATGCTCTGAGGCATCTTCAGCTGGAAAACATCTGTACCACTTTCTGTGACTGGTGTCAGCCACCAGCATCTCCCAGCAGCACTGCAAGTGACTACTTCCCAGCTCTATTATAAATCATTAAGTAGCCACACTACAGTGGCTTTAACCCACAGAGCTGACAGATTTGCCTTGGCATTTCCCTTACGTGGCATGACCATTCAATCCAGGGTATCAAATTGGAGTCAGAGGAAGCCAGCTGAAAATGGGCAGGGTGTGATTGCCAGGGAAGTGAAATTGATGTATTCCTTGTGGAATAATCTACATAAAATTTACCAAACAAGAATGAAGTGTTCAGTGTGGATTTGAACATGGAAAAATAATTGGAAAAATAGAGGAGGGCTTCAGGGATGTTGGATGTTAGCAAGGCAGATTGCCACCCCATCATCTCCTGCCCACTGCCCACAGATCCTTTGTGTTCTCTTAGGTCAAAAGAGGACTTGTGAAGTGGGAGTAATCCTCTTTCCCTTGGACAAAGTAGAATTGACTTCATCATGTTATTTCTTGGAACGTGTCTATTATTCTTATATCTTGGACAAAGAAAATATCTTTTAAATATGTATATTATAAGGAGTTGAGGTTATTAGCTCCTTTTGAGAGTACTTGTACTCTGCAGTGAATAAAGATGGGTTTGCTCCCAAAGGAATTGCTTTTCTTCCTCAAGTAAAGCTTCGATGCTAAAAGCCTCCTCTTGGCAATCTGTTTATAGCTCTTCTCACAATGAAGTGAAGAGAATTGAAGATTAATTCCATTGAAATCATAAATGCACTGCAGTCTGTAGATTATCAGTTAGTCAAGATAAACACCACTGATTACTGCTGAATTTTGCATATAAATATTTACAACATCCTGGGTAATGAATTCATAAAAATAAATAATAATTATAATAATAGAGACATAGTACTCAAATTTCCATGTAGTTCTCAAATGCTGAAAGGAGTATTTTCCTACGAGTTAATACTATGGTATAATTTTAACAAGGGTAAGAAGTATTTGCAATGCAATGTTAGCCACATTTATTTCCCTTTAGACTTTAGAAAATCTAAATTTAGATATCAACCCTTTGTTTCCTAGAGAAATTTCTACATATTTTTATATTCTTGCTACAGGACACATCAACATATTTACAGATTAATAGTTTGAAATGTAATATGAATTACATTTTACAAAAGTCTTTTAAATTTCAAAAATAATTTTTAAATTAATGACTGAAATATTTAAAACTAGAAGTATAGGGTTTTTTTTTTCCGTAGGACTCTTCTGTTAAACTGTTCAGATAATACAAATATTTGACTCGGATGTCTTAGAAAATATTCTCACATATTGTCTTGAAAGCATATAAATTGAACTGCACTTTATTTATCTCTACTGTTGGCAATCTTTCGTTTAATACAGTGATACAGTTCTAGCTTTTCAGTTGGAATCTCTTAA
Organism: Globicephala melas; assembly: GCF_963455315.2. Lineage (NCBI taxonomy): Eukaryota > Metazoa > Chordata > Mammalia > Artiodactyla > Delphinidae > Globicephala > Globicephala melas. The sequence continues at coordinate 114,065,739 of NC_083317.1, read as the reverse complement.
ATTAGAGAGTCTTTGAAAGTGCTCTTGTTATTTGTGGTTCACACCTGAAATATGAAGCTGTTTTAGAAGCAGAATGAAATGTTTATGGTAGATAAGACTTGCTGACTAATAGTTGTTGGATACTTACCATTTGTCAAATTGTTATGTAGATGATCATATATTAGATCTAGCTGAGAGGAGAGCCAAAAACCAAGGAATCTAAAATAACACTTTGTTGGCAAATGGTGTGTTTTTAGGAATAAGAGCGTGTTGTGAAGAATACTTCACAACAGAAACCTCATGTGATTTGTTCCAATTACATCTCCTAGCAGATGATCTGAGCGGTGCAGCCCTATATGTCTTCTTGGAGAACTCTGATTCTGCTCTTTCACCTCGGGGTCTGCATGCCAGTTCGGTTCCCCATTTTCTCCTGGTTGTGTTTCCCTTTTCCTCACTTCCTCTTTTCTCTTACCTTCCCTTTTCCTCTCTTTCCTCATACTCAAAATGTGATTTGGGGTAGGGGTTGTGGTGGGTGATTCACATGCCAACTTCCTGCTACTTTAATACGAAACCCCAAAGCCATGGCAGTGAGAAAAATACAGCAATAACAGTGAGTCTCTGCCAGGTAGTTGAAAGGTTTGCGTTGTGAGTAAGAAGCTATTAATAATGGTTATATTCATTCCTTTCTTCAAAGGTGTCTTCCTTTTTTGCTAAGATGACATTTACTATTTTTAATAGAATTGTGCTCAGATATGATGCTTTTAAACATTAGATTGGCCGGGTCTTTGTTTTTATGTGGGCCTTTGAATCTGGGTTGATTTAAAAGTACATACTCCTCTGCTGCTCGATATGGCAAGAGACCATCTGCAGAGACTTGAACTTGTAGCTAGTGTAGAAGACACACTGTAGCTGGCAGAGTGGTTAGAGATCCCAAGCTAAGAAGTGCAAACCCTGACACCTCCACTTGTCAGCCACATGACTATTAGCTAATTACTTAACCTGTTTGTGTTTCAGTTTCCTCGTCTTTTATCTGGGGATATTAATAGTGCCTACTGAATAAGATTGTAAGGGCTTAAAAGAGTGAATACATACAAAGCACTTAGAACGGTGCTTAGCACACATTATATGTTGATAAATGTTAGTTGTCATTATGTGTCCAAAGACAAATTGTTGATGGAAATAAAATGTATGCTCTGATATACATCAATATATTTGGAGGTCACATTCATGATTCAGAATTTTGGGCAGTTACTTGTTTAGAATTATTTAACATTGAGTAAATTAAGTATCTTCTATAGTGCCTTAAATTTCTTTTAAAATCAGAGCTATCACATTAGTTAATTGTTTGATAAAACATACAGCTGTCAAATTCTGGGAACCAGGACATAGTGTTTTAAGACTATTTCATCTGTTCTTGCTATCCAAATGAGATGTAGGAGTGCACGTGTGCCTATAATATTTATCAGTTTTAATTGTTCTGTTTTATGAGAGCTAAACTCACATTTTACTACTAGGAAATAGGTATAATATAATGCTTGTTTTTAATGCTGTTACCTCTCCAAATTTATATAAATATTTAATAGCATATGCCTTCCTGATATTTATATAATAACTAGACAGTTTTTTTCAAAACTATTGTTGTAAAATGTGCCTATATCATTGCTTTTTCCTATGAAAGGTTTCTTCTTTGAAAAATTTGGAATCTTCTTATAATTCCAATTATATCAAGAACTCATACCCAATATATTATGTTACATCATTGTTTGAGTAGTTTTAAAACTGTGTGTTTGTAGTAGACTGAATATCAACTCTTCTTTTGATTTATAATTTGATTATCCTGCATGTTTAACACATGCTGAATAACTTAAATCTAGGTTGGAAACAGTAGCAATTAAATATAAAAACTTGGATGGGAGGTTGCCACTGATATTTCTGACAATTAACCTTGAGTTTTTCATTGATGACCATAGCAAATTGACAGAACACTTAAGCAGGAATTCCTATACATGTAGCTCTCTCCTCACTGCGAATATGGTTATTTCTGAAAACTTTTATCAGAATATCTCATTTTTTGCCAACTAGTAATCATTAATATTGGGTAATTACAGCATGTTGCCTTGCACAGAAACCAACTGAGGAGGCTTAGTAGCTTTTCTTGGAGGCTTAAATATTTAAATCATTTCAGCTATTCTTTCAAACTATTGTTTTGATTGTACTTTATATTTTTGGCAAGATGTAGTTTCCTTTCCTGGGATCATTCCAGATTGCTCAGAATTGTCTTCATTAAATTTACTGGAACACAGATTTTCTAAATGACATTTTAATAATTGCTACAAATAAGCAGAGAAGAACCAGGAGGCTGTAGTAGGATTGTTGGGGGTTTTTTGTTTATTTTGTTTTCTGATTGTTTGTTTTGAGGTTTTTAAAATTTGTTTTATTTTGGCTTTTTCTTTCTTTCTTTTTTTTTTTTGGTCAAAGATTCAGATGAAGATGGTTTAAAGTATCCTGCCTCTGCTCCACCTGAATTGGTGAAGGACTCCAGTTTCCTTAAGATACATGAGGCTAATGACATAGGATGCTTAGACTAGAAGGCAATTAAAGACCTTCACAAGAGGTATAATTTCTAAAAGTAAAACAGCTTAAAACCACAGACAGCTATTCCCGGCCTGGATGAGGAGTTTATATTCTAAACCACAAAGGTCTCTTCTTAAAGATTTCTAGGTATGAAGATTTTTATACTATTGTTCAGTCATACATTTCAGGCTCTATAACCTTGAGATCAAGAAATTTTCCTTCACTATTCATCTCTTACTATGTTTTCTGTGGTTGAGAGGTCTCCTTTTGCTACAGATTTGAAGTTTAAAAGATGCGTCAGAAAGTATAAAAATAGGATGTGCTCACATAATTCACCAATTAACAGTTGTAGAACATATTGGTCCTTGAATGCCAAAAATACAGTGCCTGAAATTATTAGAGGAAGAAAGTGGGATAATTTAAGAATCTGACACTCCTTACCTTCCAAATTGCTCAAATCAGACACTTTTCATTTGTATGAACTCTTCAGGTCTTCAAGTCTAACTGGCACTGAGCCAGATAGAAAGGAGAGAAAGAGAAGATAAGGGCAATGGACAGAAAAACAAGAACGTGGATGAAAGAACATTCAGATTATTCATCGATTACTAGGTATAAGCCTCTAAAGAGGTTTTGCAAGAGGGTTTATAGCTTTTGCCTTATCATGCTTGTCCCCAAAGGCTTGGCTAAATATATCCTGAGTATTGTGAGCTTGAATAAGTAATATTTCTGATACCTTAGTACATTATGTTAAGCCCTTCATATGGAACTTTTCATTTACATTTTCACATGCTATATTTTAATATGGCTTTTACACATTTTCCTGCTCTGGGTTTAGTTTTTAATAATTTATGAGTGTTTATGTGCTTTAAGTGTGTATATATTCCACTGCATTATTTCTCTAAGCATTGGGTGACTGTTTTTTCCCATGCTTTTGTTTGGCATTATACAGGAAAACTCCGAATGCTCAAGACAGTCATAAGCCAATTACAAGTTAAGATTTTTTTAAATATGGCAAGTTCTTATACCATAGCATTTGAGAAGTACACAGTAAATAAAACAAGGCCGGGGGGTGAGATAGAATAATCTGGCTTTGTGTCAGAAAATAATTCCTTGTTTTTGGACAAATCCGAATGGCAAAAATCATACATCTTTCCCCAAACTAAGATTTTATAATAGATGTTTTTATTATAACACGTTTTATTCTTATATTACAATTAAGTAAAAGTCATAAATTCTGCCCATATTCAGAATTATTTGTAACAAAGCTGGGATTGAAAGATGAACATGTCCGGATTTGGGGAAGTGTGTACAAATATGGTTATATGTGAAGGTAGCAGAAGTTTATAGTTTTCCTTACTATAACTATGTACTTTATATATACCCTAAACTTCAGGCTGGACATAGAAAAAGCCCAGGGCATATTGTGTTAGTATGTATCCTAACTTGTTAGAGAATAAAAATAAAAACAAATTCTACCCATAAATGCACGCTATTTTCTTAAGAAAAATTCCTGTTTATAGTTTGATACTTAGATTTTTTTTTTTTTTTTTTTTTTGCGGTACGTGGGCCTCTCACTGTTGTGGCCTCTCCTGCTGCGGAGCACAAGCTCCGGACGCGCAGGCTCAGCGGCCATGGCTCATGGGCCCAGCCGCTCCGCAGCACGCGGGATCCTCCTGGACCGGGGCACGAACCCGCGTCCCCTGCATCGGCAGGCAGAGTCTCAACCACTGCGCCACCAGGGAAGCCCTGATATTTAGAATTTTAATACAACATGAAAAGGTGAAGACATTTGATGGGTTACTTATTGAAATATTATAGCAGAATAGGGAAATACGTTCAGTGTTGTTTACTAGAAAATCACTTATCAGAAAATTCACTGCAGAGACAATGTAGTATAGTGTAGCAAAATTTAATTTTATTTTACTTTCCCACATCCATATTTTTATGAAAGTTGGTCTTAAGTTAATATACAAATAATTATTCTTTCTATTCACATATGTTCATTTTCACAAGTTGTTCTATAAAAGGTGTGTTTTTTACTTCTCTGGTTAAATGTTATCTAGTTTAGCATTGTAACTCAGTAGGGTGAGAAAAGACTAAAATTTGCATTCCTCTAAAATGCTTACCTTTGTTTCAACATAATCAACCCAGTCAAAAAGTTTGAACGGGTTAGTTATTTGATGTCAAGTAATTGTTTGATTGACTTATTACTTTGTTTTTTAACTGTTTTTTTTGACACCCTAACCTGCTTCAGTACAGGAATCATATTTTTTGAGGCCAGGGACATATTAGGTGTTTGGGATATCTGTCAATTGATTTAGAAACAACCTTAGTGTAACTAAGTGACAGTTACACTAAGTCATAACACACTCCTTAGTTACCCCAAGGAGGGTATATTTAGACTTGTTTAGTAAGCAGAGGTGGTAATGTTTAATCAAGTAAGCAGATATAAGTATGAAATAGTTTGCCTTTAAACCCACTTGGCAGTAGTAAGAGTCAAATGGAAAACTAGCTGATTACTCTTACCCTGTTTGTCTTATGCATTAGTTAAGTGTAATGCCCCTCAGACAATGACTGATTAAGGGAAAAGAAACATTTTTCTTTCCTAAAATCATTATGGAGACGCATAAGTATGAGGACATTATGAATCTATGATAGAATCTTTGTCCCTTGCTGTATGTTAGGCCACATAACATTTTTAAGAAGGCACAAAAGCTGGAGAAGTCATACATTGTGTTAGTAAGAGGAGCTAGAGAGATAATGAAAGTAAGACTTATCCTGCCCTTTCCCTAAAGCTTCAAGTAATTCGAAGTGTGAAACAGAAAATAAAACTTTGGAAATCCAAAATAAATGGGAAAATGTGTTTTTCTAGAGGCTCTTTTTCATTTTTCTAGTACTTCTCCTGTCCATGAATGTTACCGGGTACGTATCCCAGGCAAGAAGGCAGAGTGCATTATAGCTTTCATATTTTTCAGTTTAGAGATACTTGGGAATTTCCACGTGGCCCAATAGTTAGGGCTCGGTGTTTTCACTGCCCTGGCCCCAGGTTCAATCCCTGGTCTGGGAACTAAGATCCTGCAAGCTGTATGGTGAGACCAAAAAAAATAAAAAAATACAGATACTTGTCCTTAATGACAGAATGTAAGTAGGAGTTGGATAGGTGTCCTTCTGTTCTGTCCTCTCTTCTTATTACATCGGGCAGGGGTGATCTCTTATTTTTCTTACCTTTCAAATTCAGTTTTTGTTATCCTAACACTTTCTGCAACTTTGTTTTGTTTGTTTTTTTTGTTGCTATTTTGGTGGTGGTGGTGGTGGTGATTTGTTTTTTTGGGTTTCAGGTTTTTTTTGTCATAGCATTCTTAGTTCCATAATGCTGCTTTGTTTATCATTCCCATTCCATACTTAATCAGGGTGTTTCCGCGTATTATTGGTCTCCCGTTAGCATCTCTTTTAAGGAGTGGTTCTCACCTGAGAGAGAGTGGGGCCATCCTTCCAGTCTCAAAACTAGGAAAAGGGAAGACCTGCCTGATCCCACCTCTGGACTCAAGGGGCCCAGGAGACAAGGGCTGTCCTTTAAGGTGTTATTAGCATTTTGCTTTGATAGAAGTTTCTACCAACATTTCTCTAGAATTTCCTTCTATTACCCACTAAAAGCCTCTCCATCAGACAGCTTGCAGAGAACGATTTTGTGCACACGGACTTGCTTTTGTGTGCTTAGATGAGTCCTATTTTCTGTAGTCTGTAACAGCTATTACAACGGGTGGAGCTTGGAATTCTACCTTAAATCAGGAAGTCTTACAGAGTTCACAGAGCTCCTGAAGGAGTTCACAGTTTCAATGGAGACATTCAGAGGCCCTAATATTTTATGTTAATTCTTCATGTGCAGTTTCCTGAAGAGTGAGCCCATAGCATACAGGGATGTCTCTGGGCCTCCACAGCTTAAGAGCTGTTTATATGCCCCTGTACAGAGCCAGAAAGTATTCTGAAAATAGCAAAGATCTGAAAACTTTGGTTATAGAGCAATACTGTTTCATGGATAGAGAATACATTAAATTAGATTAGATGAGCTGGTGTAAAGGAGCCATTGTAACAAGATCAACAAAGGTTTGTTATCCCTGTGGAATAGCTGCCATGGAGCTAATTCCCAAGTGACCCTATTCCGGTTGTTTTTGGAGGAATCCTCTGGGCAGTTCTGCATTGTATTGATACTGAGGCAGCGACATGAACACTTTCCAGAATGTAGATGTGTTGTGGTATATTTCAGGGTCCTTTTGCCTTGAAAACTGTATTGCTGTCATGTTGGAAAAATAACACCTAACAAAAATGATGGATTTGGAGAGTGTACCTTTAATCTCTGACTAAGAGAATTAGTGATTTCACCTTCACTCGCCTCAGATTCCCCTTTGTATGTAATGGGCATTCAGCAGATCTCTAGCCTCTAAGTAAAATCTGTACAGTTAAAGGGAGTTTGAGATTTACTGTTTATTAGATTTATTATATATTTAGATTAAATGAGAGTTTGACTTTGTAACCTGTTATTTCGGTAACAAAGTGACTAACATTTCCACGTTACTTTTCAAAATGTAAAATTCAAATAATTTGTATTTGAATGATTACAGACCCCATATGCTTAGTGTACAACAGAAGTTTATAATGTTTTATTTTAAGAAAAGTTACATTTGGGAGAGGGTGGTAGATGGAGTTAAGCTATAGCAAACTCTGCCTAGAGGAAATACTTCTTGGAGAAGCTACTAATCATTATACTTTTTATCCATTTTTAGGGTATATTAAAAACTTTTTAAAAAGTCTTTTTCATATATCAAATAACCCTTTATCCCCAGAGAATATTGCTGCTGGGTTTTTGCCTGGCTAGAGGATCATAGAAAAATCACTGCAAATGAAATGGACAGTTTGAAAAGAATCTAGACTGAATTCAAATTGATTTTTTAAAGTTACATTTTTTGAAAACACATCTCATCGTCAATTTAAAAACCGTAAAACGTCATGACATTACTCTCTGAACAACATATTTTAGAAAAAGAAACTAAACAACAGATAGATTACAGTCATAGTAATTTAGCATCCTTTCAGGCAGCCTGATACTGTGCTAGTTGTTGAACCAAATCAGAAGGAAGGGCACCGAAGCAAGTCCTTTGCAACGTTCGCTGGCAGGTGTGGAGTTCGTTATGATGTTTGCTTTCCAGCTTTCGATTCTGAAACTTGAAATCTAAATCTGCAAAGGACATTCTTGCTTGATCAAACAGACATCATTTTGTGTTGCTTTGGAAATGTCTAATTGTATAAACCAATGCTGTCAGGAGTTTATTATAATTCCAAACTTTGTACCATTAAGATAAGCTGTTGTCCACAGTTGGCCAGTTGTTTATCTGGCAGATTTAATTCTTTAGTGCGCATGTTCTCATAGAACTTGTTTGGATAATTATTATTTACTCTTCAGGCCCGAAAGGAAGATCAAATGGCGATGGTGTAATTTTCAGGATTATTTATACTTTTTAGGTAATGCAAGAGAGGTTGCACATCTGTAGTAGAAATCACAGAAAGAGAACTCTATTTGGTAACAATACTTCGTTTTGAGATGTGATTTGCATCTTTGTTGCAGTTTGAAAGACAAATAGCTTAAGGTTTTTAAAAAATGAGTTGTAAGGTATTTTTATATATATGCTTTCTTTCGAGAATATATCTCCTTCTTGTATTTAGACCTTTTTTAAGTTAAGTTCTTTAAGAGCCATTGTGGCCTTAAATAAGCAAGGTGCTCTCTAGTCCTCTTTGAGGGCAGAGAGAATGCCCACAGGGGAGGAAGGAGGGAATGTAGAGGATTGGTACTGTCATGTATGTTTTAATGTTTCGGTTCAGTTCTTCTATAATTAAAATATCGTCCTCTTTCTTAACAACTACTTTCTTTCATCTTAAGTATACTAGATTAAAATCTTCATCCACTTCAATGGTATCTAATCATACTAATTCTGGATAATCACTGGTACACAATATTAATGTATTAATTAAGTATTCTATTCAGTGTCTTCCACATAGCAGATCATTCTACCTTCAACTGATGAAGGTATATAGACTTTAAAATTTTCATCGGTCATAGGATGATTTCTTTTTATATATAACGAATCAAGTCACATCATAATAGATTGATCCTTTCAAAAAACAAATTTTAAATGTGTCATTTGCTTTTTAGAGTGGTGTTGAAATCGGTGCAGTCTGGGAACTGCATGATAGAATTTCTACAAAACATTACTATTTATCTTGTGGGTCACCACCTGAAGACTGATAGCACCATGTCCTGAATTCTTGTCATGGGCTGTGTTAGTAAAACAGTAATAAAAGTGATAGAGTAGTTCACTATTTTATATCCTGTAGCTGGTTATGGTCATCTGGCTAGAGTCTAACCCATATTAATCCCTTGAGTAAACAGTCAGGAACATTCAATGATGTACTTAAAATACTTTTTAGCATGTGGTATTTAGAGTCTTTAGAATGTCAAAGGATCCTTTGTAATGATCTCCCCCTTGAGTAGTTCAAAAGATATTTTTAAAGTTATTTTTCAAAGAGCACAGTGTTTGAAGACTTTCAGAAAATATAAATCTAGTAGAGTACTTTGGAAAAAAAAAAAGGCACAGTTCTAGAAAGAAAATCACCCCGCACACCGAAGTGATATATTAGTCAAATAACCTACGAAAAATTCAAGAAAACAGAGTGTGTGTTCATTTTTGGTTAAGAAAAGGAACTTTTATTTTTTCACGAACAAGAGAATACGTTCGGTGCTCCCTTAGGGAGCTACACCCTTCTCTGTAATTGTGTTTTTCACATTTTATGTTCAAATGTAAATGACTCAAGAGAAAGCATAACATGTTCATTTTTTTTCATAGAACATATTAAAGCCTGTTTCTATGGCAACAACTTTTAATTGGCAAATCCCATTCTGTCAGTACTCTCAAGCTTATTTTTCTTGGGTACATTGAATTGTTAGAAATGCTTCACAGAGTAAGTTAGATTTGGCATTGTTCTTTGGCATGAAAGATGTTCAAGGTCGAGGATTTATTTTATTAAATAATTTAGCTATAATATACTTGTGTAGTAGGTTGCTGTAGAGATGATATATCTATCCCAACACCCAGTTAGGTGTCAAAAAACCTGCCGAGGATTGGTACAGAAACTCAGATTTGCAAACTAAGAATAGCAACTTGTGTTATTTCACACAGGTGAAGTAGGCAACTATCTTACCTGGCCGAACAAACAGTTTGAAAAAAAATTTAAATCCTTTTGGGCCGTGTTTCAGACTTCAAAGCAGTGTATCTGTGGTTCCTTATGGCCTTGAATTTAATAGTATAGAGTAGATTGATTTATTAGAAATAAACATAGTTTGCAGCTAGCTTCTCATAAATTTTATCTCTTGAATCAATGTGGTGCACACTTTTGAAGCAGGTATTTGGTAAGTTGGATTTGGCTACTGCAGTGTTATAAAAATAGATTAAGTAAACAGACACAGCAGGCCAGTGCAGCTTGGATTTTGAACTCTTCTGAAACCCAGTATAACTTTAATCGTTTATAGGTCTAGAGAGAAAGAAATATGAATCCCTAAGTAATTTTAATATTATATAATGAAGGAAGATCTATTTTATAGCAAAGGATCAGGTGCTGTATCTATTATAATTATTTCAGAGAGCTTTATCCAAAAGCTTCAATTTTTAAGCTATTCCAGTCTGCTGTGTATTTTTTTTTTTTTGCCTTTGCTATTTTTATATCACTGCAGTAGCATAACCCTGCACCAGGCACAAGACAGTAATGCAGTTGGTGTTGAATGTGAAAACTGTTATTAAACGAAAGCTAACAAAGCAGATCCTTGGAAAGAAATTGTCTACATTGAAGACTTGCAATATTAAATTAGTCTTCTAAAAATTAAAATGTGAAAAGAGTAAATGATGCTGTATATTTCCTCCTTCAAAGCTGTGATTTCATACAGTCAAGAACTAAAATATGTTTAGTCACTCTTTTTAATTATTCTCCACTATTGCAGATTTTCTGTGAAAGTGTTCCTTTCTCATATACCATCTTTGTCTCTTAAAATTGTTGTCATTGCATTTTTGGTTAACAGATGACTTTGTTCTTTTCATCAGAAGTCACAGGAAGCATTTACTTCTGAGTAGTTCAAACTTACCTTGCTAAAGTGCCAGTCTACCCTTCTAATCCATGTATGTTTCCTGAGCAGATATGATTCTCATAATTTTATAATTACATTTAGATAGAAAACAAATTATATATATTTGCTATCTGTCTATATGTATGGTGTGTGTGTGTATATATATACATATATGTATATATACATATATGTATACACACACACATACATGCTTTGTAGATAGATTTGACTGTATCTCATTTGTCTCCAGTAGCCTAAGAAAAGTGATAAAAAGGGTATTATTAACTTATATAAAGAGTGATAAATCAGCTTACCAAGGCCATTCCATAAATGAACAAAAAAAGTAAAAAGTAAAAACAGAAATTAGGTGGTCTACAGCTCCCTGTACGATGCTCCGTTCTTTGAGCCACAGACCCTGGAACACTGTTTTGTGGGCCAACTGGATTTCACTAGACACTATATATTCTTGCAGTGTTTGACTATTTGGGAACAATCCCAAAGATTCATGACATGTAATTGATTGTGTTGGTTCTTGGGAGGAAATGTAAGTCACGTGCTTTAAGTGGGCTTGATACCTCAGCTGGAGAGGGCACCTAGTCGGCCACCTGCCTCAGTGTGTCCTTGCTGACTTCACATAAACAGGGGCTCTGATGAAATGGGGGCATATTCGAGCTTTGAAATATTAAGGGTCTTTTCATATCAGGGCTGTACAAATAGAATTTTAAAAGTGGAAAAAATGTAACAAAGATTCGTTATCATTTTCAGATCTTCAGCTTTTAATAATTCTCGAAGTTCCAATCTCATAACTGAGTGGAGGAATATTCTTCTTCTATCTCCGTTCTACCCTCAGTTCCTATACTAAGAGCATCTGTTTTGGTCATGGGTGCTCCCGATGTGGAGTTCAGTTCTTTTGTCTGCCTACCTGCATCCAGTCCAGGGTTTATGACTTTGAAGGTGTATGACTAGATACACTATGGGGAAATGGTAGGACAGAAGGAGGCACAGAATTTTCTGGAAAAAGGCCAATGATTCTGGTTCAGGGGCCTAGCAGTTGAAAGTTAGAGCTGGAAATGCAGAAACTTCATTGATGGTATTTCGTAGGTATCCACTAAGCATATCTGATGTTGTACATGTAAATTATTACACAGGTATATAGGTAAATTGACTCACTAACTGAAAGAAATCTTTATTACATGAATCATGCTCTAAAATAAGGGCAAGGAAGGAAGGTGAGGTTTTGGTGGAATAATATCTGGATTACTGGAGAAGATGAATGTGGATATTGTTAATAAAGATTAATAATGGACTTTTTCTGGTTAGAGCCTAATTTACTTTTATTTAATCCTGCCAAGTTCACATGAAGTATTCCATAGATCTTAAATGGGGATTTATCTCCATATATGCCTTTTATGTATGTATGGATCTCTCTGTATATACACATACCCCATGTATATGTATGTATATTCATCTATCTCGTATGTGTAACTCTCTTTCTACACACACACAAACACACAAAGGGTGAATTAGTCTGAGATCAAGTTTTCTTTGTTTTTGTTTTTTGGGTTTTTTTTGCAGTACGCGGGCCTCTCACTGTTGTGGCCTCTCCTGTTGCGGAGCACAGGCTCCGGACGCGCAGGCTCAGCGGCCATGGCTCACGGGCCTAGCTTCTCCATGGCATGTGGGATCTTCCTGGACCGGGGCATGAACGCGTGTCCCCTGCATCAGCAGGCAGACTCTCAACCACTGCGCCACCAGGGAAGCCCTGAGATCAAGTTTTTGGAAATAAAATGCTATGCCTGCTTTCTTGTAGTGGAGAAGCATACCCAGGTAGCAGGAATATTAATACTAGGATACTTGATTCCGAGAGGGGTCACAGGGCACAGGCAAGAATGCCCTTGTCCTGCAGTCTGGAGTGGCAGAGACCTTTGTAGAAAGGCCCTACTTACCAGAACAATGAACCTAGGCCTTCAAAATGAACTCAGAGTAGAGAGAGACTAGAAAACTTTCATCTAACAAATCAAGATAAACTTATAATAAGAAAAACAACTACACTCTACTGGTGTTTTCTAGGTGCTAGGTATTGGCTTTACATAAATTTTCATTTGAGTTCTCTTAAATCACATTATCAGGTAGATAGTATAGTTATTCCCATTTTATTGATGAGAAACTGTATGCGCAAGGTCATAGGGCTGGTAAGTAGCAGGGTTGGGATTTCAACCTGAATGTATCTTTTTGCTTTTTGAGCTCCCACTTTTTTTTTTTTTTAAATTAATTTTTACTGGAGTAGGGTTGCTTTACAATGTTGTGTTAGCCTCCACTGCACAACAAAATGAATCGGCCACACACATACAGATATCCTTTCCCTTTTGGAGCTCCCACCTTTAAACACTGTCTCCTTTATCAGTTTTAAAGGAACTTCACAGCATAATATTACACATAAAGGTGAACTTACTTGGAGAAATGTAAACCTTTCCTAGAATGGATAATGACGATCCCAAGTCTGAAGTGTGAAGTCTTCACAGCTAGGAGCAGATGTGTTATGTAACTGCTTAAGCTTCCCTTCACAGATCTCTGACATTACCCTTCAAATTCCTGACCTTCTTCCCACATTTCCATTGCTTCTTCCAGATCCTCATACCTGTAAACCTTCCTTCTTTTGACCTTGTCATTTGCATTTGAAAACTTGGTTCACACAACGTGCCTGAAAATCACATGGGGAACCAAAATGCTTCTTGAAGCTCCAGAAGACTTTGGGGAGGAAAGCTGACCTTATTTGGGGGCTTAATTTTGCATGCTTCCTCACCCTCGGTGCATCTAGCTCCTGCCTGCCGTGGTTTTGTTTGTGCAGCCTTCTGCTACACATATGTCAGGCATTATCGCAGTGCTACTTCCTATACCGAACACCTTAGCATAATTCAAGATGAAAAACAGAGTATACATCAGAGATGACAAATCAGATTTGATCAGCAAAGTGCTGACATCCTAATTGGTAGCAGTGAGAAGTAACATACAAGCATGCAGTATCTGTGTGTCTATCCTCTTCCCACCCCAACTCACAGGGAAGCCCATTTTAAACATTCTTTTTTTTTTTTTTTTGCGGTATGTGGGCCTCTCACTGTTGTGGCCTCTCCCGTTGCGGAGCACAGGCTCCGGACGCGCAGGCCCAGCGGCCATGGCTCACGGGCCCAGCCGCTCCGCGGCATGTGGGATCTTCCCGGACCAGGGCACAAACCCGTGTCCCCTGCATCGACAGGCGGACTCTCAACCACTGCGCCACCAGGGAAGCCCTTAAACATTCTTATGAATGGTTTCCAATTCTACTCTGGGGGGAAAGGCTGAGTTTTCAAGGAATTGCTAATAAAGTATTGGCACTCCCTTAGCTTCTATCATCTGAATGTATTGCGGAGTTTTTAAGAGTTTCTTCTACTGAGCATGGGTTACAAGTACAGGGAACATCATTCAGTCTTGTCATTTTTGGAAAAAGAAATTTACATTGTGGAGAGGCAGTTGAGATTTATAACTAGCAAGTACTGACATAAAGACTTCTTTTTTCTTCATATAATGCAATATAAACAGAAATATCAACAAGAGGTCCCTAAAGATGGGCCTTATTTTTTTCTTAGTACTTGGGTAATATTGTATCCATGTTAATATATAGTCCACTTCTTATTGCTACATAATGCTTCTATTAAAAACTTCAGAGCATCTGTCTGGGAACTAAAATTGATATGAAACCCATTGCAGTGGTGTTAATGGGAACAGAGTTCAACAAATTGAGCCTTTTGTACATATTTACATTTCATGTGCCATTTCAAAACTCAAAAAATGAATGGAATGCTTTTGAAAATCGGCATACTTCTCCTACTTCTGCCTCTTTGAATAAACAACTGCCTCAGAATTTCTGCATTGGTTAAGTAGCAACAAGAAGTACAAAGCATTCAAAGTGTTAATCTTTAATTTTTGAATGATATATGTCTTCTTTAGCATTTCTTCTTAACTAATCCCTTTCTATTTTTGTCACAATTATGTAATAGCCTTAACTGGGTGAGCCATAATCTCAGGGTGGGAAAGATACACATGAAGAAAGAGCATACATTATGAAAGTGGCCATTCAGAATACTTCAGTGCTCTGCCAGTACCGTCACATTCTTTTGAAAGGTAGCTACTCTCATTTTTTGCAGTAATGTAAGGGAAACTTCATAAAAGATGTAAAAATATTCCTGAGAATTCATTTGAGTAGAAAATCCCAAAGCCCCTTTTTTCTGTTTTTAACAGGAAACATGCTTATGCAGATGGTCTGTTGAATTTTCCAGCATGTTAATGCAGTATATAATTTATTGCCTTAGATCCTAAGTTTCTAGAGTGGTTCTGTCGTATCTCTTTGAGGTACCTCCTAAAAGGGGTCCACATCTCTTGCCTAGATGCCATAGGAGGGTAACAGAACTCCTACACATAAACATCCCTATCCTTCCCACCTAACACTTACTGGTCTGTCTCCCTGTCTTATGTCATCCCTCCCTCAAATCCCTTCCCCATGTGTGCCTGTATAGCTCTGAGATCCAAGAAAGTGGCAACATTGCATTCCCACTAGAATTCACATAGGAGGGGCTCATGGCCATTGCATGGCTTTTAAATCTGCTGTGTAGGTTAGAATCACAAATTATCTTGCGGCTAGAATCTATCCTAGAGGATTTTTTGATATCCAAAACTGATCCCAGGTTCCAGAGTGCTTTTTTGTTTGTTTGTTTCCCCTTCCCTTATTTGTTTTTTAAATTAAAGTATAGTTGATTTACAATGTTTCAGGTGTACAGCAAAGTGATTCAGTTATATATATTCTTTTCCAGATTATTTTCCATTATAGGTTATTACAAGATATTGAGTATAGTTCCCTGTGCTACACAGTAGTTCCTTGTTGTTTATCTATGTTATATATAGTAGATAGGTTTATCTGTTAATCCCAAGTTCCTAAATTATCCCTCCCCCCTTCCCACTTTGGTAACCATAAGTTTGTTTTCTATCTCTGTGAGTCTATTTCTGCTTTGTAAATAAGTTCATTTGTATCATTCTTTTTTTTAGATTCCACATATAAGTGATGTCATATGATATTTGTCTTTCTCTTTCAGAGTTAACTTCACTTAGCATGATAATCTCTAGGTCCATCCGTGTTGCTCAAATGGCATTGTTTCATTCATTTTTATGGCTGAGTAATAGTCCATTGTGTATGTATGCTTGTGTATCTATATATCCTATATATATACCACATCTGCTTTACCATTCATCTGTCGGTGGACATTTATGTTGTACCCCAGTGTTCAGAGCAGCGCTACTTAGAATAACCAAGACATGGAAGCAATCCAGAGTACTTTTAATGGGCATGATAATCCCAGCCCTTTCACTTTCTGAGATTTAACCACCACAACATGGTGAGCAATGAGCCAGAAGTCTCTGGAACCCTAGTGAACTAGTAGGTAAGAAAGCACCTTATCTAGAGAATGAATGGGAGGGTGGAGCATGAATCCTGTCAGGGCTGAGAGAATGTCCTTCGACCATTTTAGTCCAACTTTATTCATACCTCATCTTGAGGATGTTTCCCCTGAAGACAGCTTCCACTCATGTCTCCTACATCTGACTCTCTTTACTAATTAGAGTTACATTTTATCTTTCTTTTTCTATCCTGTGTCATCCAGCATCATGATAAGCTAATAGACACCCAATGTATATTTATTAATAGATAGATGTAAAAACTAGGTTATTAGCAAAATTGTGGGTACAGTTTCCTCTTTCCTATGTATGTGCAGTAGTTGGCTAAGTGAATTTGAATATTATATATAGTTCACCAGTTGTTTGTAGAAATTGTTTTCTCAAAAGAGTCATTTCTCAGTCCTTATGGATATTATCACTTTTAGTAGGAGGTATGAAAGTAGTTTAAATAATTTTTTTCTAAGAATTTCACTGAAAAATGGTGTCTAATTTATAGAGCTTTTTTAACAGTTATTGAGAGTAACCAATTTAGTATGAATCTATTTTTATCACTGACATTCAGTTCATCCTACATGGTTTTCCAGGATGAACCTACAGCTTTTAAAAATAAGATTATCAGCTAGATTTTCTTCACAATTTTCTCCCAAGTGAGAACCACTGAGACCTTTGTAGTGGCAACACAAATACTTTGGAGCAAAATTGAGTTTTTTCCCAAAGGGTGACATCAACAACTTTGTTTATGATTTGCAAAATGTCATATCAATCTGTGTGAAATCCATAGTATAACTAAATGTGTACTGTGGTGACAGCTATGAGAAGTATGTCTGACTGTGCTTATATACCATGAAAAGAGTCCTCTGGAGATCGTTCTTTTTTCATTGCTACATTTTAAACACTGACTATTTGAATTTCAACTTGATATTGTCTTAGTTCTAAACATAGTCTGCCAAACTTGCTTGTACGGTAGTACATATGAATCAGGCAGATGGGTCTCTGTGGCTTTAATTGTTCTGTGACTTTGTGCAAATTATTTAATTTCACAGGATCCCTGATCCTCACCGGGTCATGGGGGTGGAGATTGCAGTACTCCCATCATAGAATTGTGGGGAGGATTACGTGAGATCTATTCTTTCCTTTATTCCACACTGTGACTCACTCCAAGCTCTGGGAAACAAACCCTGCCTTCATGGATCTTAGGTCCCTAGTGCAGCCTGTCAGTCAGTAAGGAAACACATAAATAAGCAACGTAGTTGCAGGTATGACCAGTGCTGTGAAGAGAATAAACAGAAGCGGTGTCAGGTGGAGCCTGGCTCTAGGAGGACTTCAGTTGAGTTGATTATGTCCACTGCTCTATCTGGAAGAGCACGAACAATAAAAACATGGTAAAGTTCTTTCCCCTCATCATCCATGGTTAATTTCCTTATCTTGTATTAAACTGTTCATAATTTTTTTAAAAAGATATAGATAAGTAGTTTTTATTTTGTGAGAAATGTTTTTTTTTTTTTAAATCTAAGATTGCGAAGCAAGCATCTTATTTCTTCAGGGTTAACAGAGTGACTAGGTACCTTTTCATTTCTTCATAGGGTCATATAAATTATTTTAAACTCAAATATCAAATAATAGTCCTGATCATCATTTAAGTCTAGTTTCTCTTCTCTGCCATTTTGGTATGTAACACATTTCACAGAGGACATGTGTGTGCTAGCTTGACATGCTAACCCACTTAAACATTTTAGTGCAACTGTTTTGTCTTACGTTGTTAGGAACAATATAACCAGACAGTCATTCCACTTGAACTTAATGAGTGCAGTCTTTCTACATCCTTATGACTTGGGCTATTTTCACTATGCAGTGTCTTCCTGAAATTCAAGTTGGTCTCCGCAAAGGCACTCAATGGATGGGTTTTCTTTGCTGATATTTAGATTTCTTAACCAGGTATTTAGTTACTTCCACTTACTTCGCCTTAACTCTCTGAATTTACCTCTCCTGGACGAAGCCCTCGTTCCAGCCAGGTTGGTTTATCTCTTGTCTTTTGGACAGCCTGAAGTTCCCACCTGTGTGGCGTTACTTGCTACCGTTTTACCTAGTAGAACCTCCTGGCTTTTTGGATTCCTGAGAAGCCAGCTGCGCTATAGAGGACATAATCCTGAGACTTCGTATCAGACCTCGATTTTAGATTTAAACTTGATTTGCTACTTCTGTGATCTTGGGCAAGTCATTAAACCTCTGTGGGCCTTAATTTCCCCGTCAGCCTAATGGAGTTAATGCCAGTTGCTCATATGGTCATTGTGAGGTTGATTGAAAATGGTCTTCTTTTCCTCTGCACTTGGTCCCCCTTGGTGTCACAGGACACGTCATAGTATTGATTATCTGTTTTCTAAAATTTACCCTATGTTATGATTTATGGTCTGCCTCACTCTGTTTTTTTTCTTTTTCGTTAGGTAATCAGATAAAAGAAAGATGTAGGTTAAAATTCTCAAAAGAAAGTTTGGGGATTACCCGTTTATTTTAATGAACCGTCTGTTCATTTGTGTGAGCAAAGTGTTTTATTTATGAAAAGTGAGGTATAAGAAATGGCCTGTGGTGAATTAACAGATGTTTTTACATAGTGGACCCATAGACATATATTAAAGAAAAACACAGGGGGTGTAGCTTATTTTTGAGTATATTACTGGAAAAAACAAAAGGAGAGATGACAGAAAGCTAAACCCACAGCAAGTGAGTTGGCAGGACTATATGTGTACTGTTAAAAACGGACGATGTCACCTGAAAGTTCCCCCACTTCAGAAAATCCGGGAGATAGGAACATTGGTATTCTGAGGACTGTGCAGACTCAAATGACTGATAACATGTTTCAAGTGTAAATAATAAGGCGATGGATAATTTGTAAACTTTTACTTGAATCTATTTAAAGTATTTCTTGGTCCTTACGTGCTTCTCCGTTTAATCTCTCCCTAAAGTAAACTCCTTGACTAATACATTGTAAATCTTTTCTTGCTGTGTGTGAGGTGTGCTCTGGTAATCTCACGGATGCACTCCTGTGGAGCCTGGGGCATCTGCCCCCCGCCCCATGGAAGCCGGTGTGCTTTAGCAAAACCCTGCCAGTTTATAACATGGAATAGTGGTTTTAGGAGGAGTTACTTTTTGTTTGCATAATCAGTCATTTGATTATCAACCACTTTTCTTGCTATTCTAACAAGAACTATGACAACAGGAAAAAAACCAAAACACTTTTAGTTTCATTTTATTGGTATATCCCTTGAGCAATGCCTCAGAATTTTGGCCAAGCTACCTACCATATTGACACTTCTAAGTAACATTTTCTAATCTGAGTAATCCAGATTACAGTTACTATTTACTGTTTTCTGATTGGACTGTAGTGTGGAGGCCAGTTTTTATCTTGGTATTAAGGAAACAGTGGAACATAGAATAACAGACTAATGATTGAACCAGAAATTTGTTATTAAGTAGCAAGAAATTGGAAAATGATCAAGCTTAATGTGGCAGATAATCAATTAAGTACATTCTCAAAACATTAGTAGGGTTTTTTTGTTTTGTTTTGTTTTTTGCGGTATGCGGGCCTCTCACTGCTGTGGCCTCTCCCGCTGCGGAGCACAGGCTCCGGACGCGCAGGCTCAGCGGCCATGGCTCACAGGCCTAGCCGCTCCGCGGCATGTGGGATCTTCCCAGACTGGGGCATGAACCCGCGTCCCCTGCATCGGCAGGCGGACTCTCAACCGCTGCGCCACCAGGGAATCCCCGTTAGTAGGTTTTGAAAAAGCCCTGTTCTAGTTGTGTTTTAGAAGTTAGATATACAGTTAATATATGAGTGTGTATTACATGTCTAGTATATATGTATATTATTCAATATACATTCTGCTTTAAAAGACGACTTATTTGCTCCTTCAGTGAGTTAATACCTGTTATGATCCTGACACTATTCTGGATGTTCTTGTTTGGGGAATACAGCTGGAAAATAAACAGTCGTGGTTTTCAAGTCTCATTCCTGGTCTAGTGAAAGAAACAGGCAACTGGCAAGCAATTATGATAAAGTGTAATGCATGCTCTGGAACCAACTAACAGAGCATTAAACAAAGGCTTGAAGTGTAAAGCAAACTTCCTGGAGGTGGCAACATTTAACTGGAGACTGACTGGAAATTAGTCAGGCCAAACAAAAAAGATGGGGGGAAGGCGAACTCTTTGAAGAACTGGATCTACACGGACAAAGCAATGTCTTGTACACGGGATTGAATGTAGTTTAGTTTAGTATGGCTGGGGAGAGAGAGAGAAAGGAAAAGGGAGAGAGAATGAGTATGTGAGTGTGCATTAGAATAGAGGTGGAGTGGGAGATTGTGACAAAGATGGGATAATGATGTGGAGAATGGTCAGGTCTGTGTTAGCTCTTGCCTGGACTATTAAAATAATTACTTAATTGGTCTCTCCTCCCCAGGCTGTCAGCCATGTCCGGCCCCCTTGTGCTCCTGTCTGATGAAATCATGAAACAGCGGCTTTGCTGTTGTCATCCCTGGTTCCCTTCAGTGGCTCTCCCTGGCCTACAGAAAAGTAGACAGTCTTTAACTCAGTTTTTAAAACTGTCCCCAAGCGAGACTCAGCATACTTTGCAAACTTTATTTCCCACTCCTCTTATTACAGACTTATTACTTGTCACTGATGCTTCAAATTAGATTATTTCCTCTACCTGGATATCTTTTGTAACCGCTCATGTATAAATTCTACCTCTTCTTCAAAGCTATTATCTGATTTTTCTAAGCGGAATGTCTTTTTGACCTTATGACCCTTTTTGTCTTCTGTCCGTGTATTCTAGCCGTTTATGTGCATGCCTTATTCCCCTTTGCAAACTACGTGTCCGGTTCGTGTTGTGTCTCCGCGGTCCTGCAGCACTCAGCACATGAGTAGTCTCACCAAGTAGATAAATGTATAAATAAGTTATTCTAGAAGATATTAAGACTTGGCATAAAGCATATTTAAGGCAAAACCGCCTATTTTATTTTACTTGTTGGCCTCATCCATTCATTTCCTATCTTCTAGCTTGTTTTTTGGGTTAGATGAGGAGACAATGAATCGTTGTTCCATTCTGCTTTCTCTTTTGCCTGCGTGTGTGCCCAAGATGACATGCCCAAGGGAACAAAAGGCAGTGGCTCTTTTTGTGCCCGCCCTTGCCCTGAGTGCCCTTTCTCCCACTGTCCAGGAAAGGAGCTGTGAGGAGACCGTTTAGAAACACAAGTATCAGTTAACTGACAGATAACATTAGTAGTTATCTTGAAGTCACTGGCAAACACTGGGTTTAAAAGAACTATGGAAAGGGCTGTGATTGACGTGTAAATGAGAATGTGCATTAGTATATAGAGACTAACCAATGGTCCTCAGAGTAGCAGTCATTAGAATTGTCTGAGAGCTTTCCTGGGACCCAGCCAAAATCAATTAAAGCAGAATTTCTGGGAATGGAGGCTGGGTACAGGAATTTTTAATTTATAATGTACAGCCATGATTAAGGACCATTGGCTTAAACCTTACAGGGGTGTCTCAGTGGTGTGATAGCTGGGACCCCAGAAATGCCCTCCTGTCTCCTAAATTGCTTATTCATTCTACAAACATTAACTAAAAGTACTTAGGTTGCTAAGTTAAGAGTTTGTCCTGTTTTTAACAAGTTCTTAATCTCGAGGGATAGACAGACTTGTAAAAATTACCTGTAATACAGTTTGACTGATGCTGAGTTCACCACTGTGAGTTTATCCTACCTGACAAGAAAGAGAAGGAAGTGGGGACAGGGAAAGAGGAAATATCCAGGGAAAGTGACACTTGAAAAGGGTCACCTCTCATCATCAAATTTAACCTAGGAAAAGGATTCCTCTTTATTATCAACCCCTTTTAAAATACAGATGCCCAGTTTCCTTATGGTCAGAGAAATGAGCATTCGTTGATTCAGCCTTTGGGCACTGGGAAAGCTTTCTCACAGCCACTCAGGAGTTGCGTTACTTGGC
The DNA here is from genome assembly GCF_963455315.2 of Globicephala melas. Lineage (NCBI taxonomy): Eukaryota > Metazoa > Chordata > Mammalia > Artiodactyla > Delphinidae > Globicephala > Globicephala melas. The sequence goes on along the minus strand of NC_083317.1, from coordinate 114,043,536 downwards.
TACAGTTTCACAAAGGAAGGCACTCTTTGGGCTAGGAGGTGAGCACCTGTATGATGCCACAAAGCTAGTGGCCGAAAGAGCTGTAGTGAAGCCAGGGCTCCCTGGCTCCTGGAGAAGTGTTTTTTCCCCTGGACTGGAAATTTGCCATCCTTGGCCACTAGAGGCTTAGTGGGAGTTAGTAGTTCATTAAAAGAGATTCTAACTTGACCGTGAACTGAAGGACTGTCAAAACAGGGGCTGAAGGAAAAGGAGAAGGAACGCTTTCAAGCGTGACCAGAGATGTGGGACTGTGTGACAGGAAGCAGGGGTTGCAAGGTTCCAGAGATGTGAAGAATGTGCTAGGAGAGTGAGAGGGACCCAGGGCTGTCCGTCCCCTGAGTACCAGAGCATAATCAAGGGCCATTATTCATGCCTTCACCTAACAGTCACTCCATCCCTAGGATGGTATTCTTTTTTTTTTTTTTTTTTTGCGGTACGCGGGCCTCTCACTGCTGTGGCCTCTCCTGTTGCGGAGCACAGGCTCTGGACGCGAAGGCTCAGCGGCCATGGCTCACGGGCCCAGTCGCTCCGCGGCACGTGGGATCTTCCCGGACCGGGGCACGAACCCGCGTCCCCTGCATCGGCAGGCGGACTCTCAACCACTGCGCCACCAGGGAAGCCCCCTAGGATGGTATTCTTACTTCCAGTTTTATAGAAGAGGAAGTTGAAGTTGAGCGAGCCTGAGTAATTAACCCAGTCTCGCTGCTAATAAATATCAAAGTTAGCATTGGAACAAACAACTCTGTGATTCCAGTTCATGTGGTCGTCACCATTGACCTGGGGCTCTATTGCTTTTTTTATGTCAAGTCCTGGGACAGTTCCTGTGTGAAAATCACCAAGACCTCTAGAGGAGAAGGTTACACGCTCAAGGCACAGAGAAATCCAGCAAGTGGCCATATTGCTTATTTGGGTCGGAGTACAAAGTTGTGGCTGGATGATGGTAGTAAGAAGTTACCAGGAAATGGAGCAAATGGGAGGAGACTAGGGGAGAAGGAAAATACAATTGAATTGAGAGAAGATGAGGCCACAGTGTGTGAGTTGACAGAGGTCTGGGTGAAGATGCACAAGGAATGTTTTTGAGAACTACTTTATCGGACAGAATTTTTTTTAATATTTATTTTTTAATGGAAGTATAGTTGATTTATAATGTGTTAATTTCTTCTTTTTTGTGTCTGAAGGTTTTTTTATTGTAAGTTTATTTATTGTGTTAATTTCTTCTTTTTTGTGTCTGAAGGTTTTTTTTATTGTAAGTTTATTTATTTTTTAACTTCTTATATTGGAGTATAGTTGATTAACAATGTGTTAGTTTCAGGTGTACAGCAGTGATTCAATTATACATATACATGTATCTATTCTTTTTCAAATTCTTTTCCCATTTAGGTTGTTACATAATAGTGAACAGAGTTCCCTGTGCTATATAGTAGGTCCTTGTTGGTTATCTATTTTATTTATTTAAAAGTTTAAAAATAAATTTATTTATTTGGCTGCGTTGGGTCTTCGTTGCTGCACGCGGGCTTTCTCTAGTTGCGGCGAGCGGGGGCTACTCTTCATTGTGGTATGCGGGCTTCTCATTGCGGTGGCTTCTCTTGTCGAGGAGCACGGGCTCTAGGCACACGGGCTTCAGTAGTTGTGGCTCACAGGCTCAGTAGTTGTGGCGCACGGGCTTAGTTGCTCCGTGGCATGTGGGATCTTCCCGGACCAGGGCTCAAACCCGTGTCCCCTGTATTGGCAGGCGGATTCTTAACCACTGCGCCACCAGGGGAGCCCAGTCTATTTTAAATATAGCAGTGTGTACATGTCAATCCCAAACTCCCAATCTATCCCTCCCCCCCACCCTTCCCCCGGTAACCATAAGTTTGTTCTCTAAGTCTGTGAGTCTGTTTCTGTTTTGTAAATAAGTTCATTTGTATCGTTGTTTTTTTTTTTTAGCCTCCACATGTAAGTGATGTCATACTATATTTCTCTTTCTCTGGATGGAATATTTTGTATTCTGAAATAAAGTCAGGACTCACTCACTTGGCAAATGTTTATTAGGCTTATTGGCCTGGGCTGCGCTGTGGGCGCAAGGTTGAGGCACAGCCTCCTTCTGGAGGCCATCAGCACGGGAGGAAGACAAGACATTAGTGCGCAGTAAAGCCCTGTGGCCCTGCTGGGAGGAAGGCATGTGCAGTGCCAAGGAACATGAAACAACTATGTCTACTAACAGCCACCTGCTTTAGCCAGAGGTAGAGAGTGTAAAATTCACAGATACGTCGCTTTACTCACTTAATACACCCAAGCCCGGTGCTGAGCAGATCCGGGCTTTCAGCCTAAATGTTTTTGATGTGATAGCAGGAGAAAAACACCATGTGACAGCCGCCTGTGCTTTTCCCTCTTACGTTCGCATTCTGACTTATTATAAAAGTGTTGCCATGGCTGAGGTTCCCGTGAGGCCCAACATCTCCATACTTTTCATCTTAAATAAGCACTTAAGAATATCTCCGCAGCTTCTGATTGCTGTTTAGAACAGAACACCTTGTAATGATTAAGCTTTTCAAATGCCTCTGTTTAAGTCACTTCAGTACCCTTCTGCCTTAAGAGACTCATCATATAGATGTTTTGAAAGAGTTCCATAGCTCACAGGCATCTCTTTTTATTTGTTTATTGTTAAAGTGGATCATTTTCCAGAAAGCTATTCCAGGATAGCAGAAATATATGAACTCTTTCTCAAAATTTGGAGACTTTCCTGTTTTATTCCCAGAGATAATTTTCAAGTAACTTCTGTTCACGGTCACTCCTTTAGATGTTTGGGAACCTGCCTGAGAAAGCCAGTGGAAGTCTCTGGGGATGGGGGTGGGGGCAGAGGAGGAGACAGGCTCAGATAACCTGTGTTGTGATGCTTTTTTTTTTTTTTACTTCAAGAGATTGTTTTTCACCCTACCGCCTATGCTGCTGCAGTCAGCATCCAATAGAGACGTGTTCTGGGCCCGGGAGCCAATTGTCTTTCTCCTCGCTGCAGCCTGAAGTCTGAGAGAGAGAGCGAGCTGATGACTGTGCACAATTTTAGCAAATTGTCATGGGGATGGGGGGAGGGGAGTGCTTTCCCTACGGGGGCAGTGCCAGTGGCATTGAGCACATTTTGTTCAAGTACGAAGTTGATCTGCCTGAAGGAGACAGTGGTCAGCAGTAGTGCGACCTCTGTCACCTCACTTTTGCCTTGTGCTCTGTCATTGTTTACGTGAAGCAGTAGTGTTTAATGGCTGGACTTGAGGCAGAATCTGTGAGGTCAGGAAGCTAGTGACAGTGTGTGTCTTCAGTTAGGGAATCTCAGAGGTTTACAGAGGACTTGGAATGAAAAATTGGGGAAAAGGAAGGGTCTTTCTTATTTGGCAAAGTCAGTGATGTCGCTAAAAGATTGGAGAGCAGTGTAATTTAATAATTTCTATATAAAACTGATAGCCAAAATTTTGGACATCTGTTATAGTTTAGAAAACTATTTAAGCACCGGTCATATGCATAATATACACTATCCAATCTAGTGGGTTTTGATGGGAGATTTACAAGGGAAATATTGAAATGGGACCTTGAAAACATTGCATGATATTATACTTAAAGGTTTATCATAACCAGTAATAAATGTTACTTTAGAGATGTAAAAATAGGGTTTACTTTCCTATATTTGTAGGCATGTGTAGGATCTAGAAGGTATAAATATAGCAAATGCTTCATGTAAATAAAAAGCAATGGTGTTATTATTCTTGAGCTGACGTCATCAAAATGTTTTACCTCTTTGATTTCCATTACTTTCTTTTCTGTTGCTGAATGAAAGACTTGCCCCTTAAAGCCTCTCTATATTGTCTAATTTTGTTTTTTATTTTTAATTATTATTATTTTTTTTGCGGTACACGGGCCTCTCACTGTTGTGGCCTCTCCCGCTGCGGAGCACAGGCTCCGGACACGCAGGCTCAGCGGCCATGGCTCACGGGCCCAGCCGCTCCGCGGCATGTGGGATCTTCCCGGACCGGGGCATGAACCCGTGTCCCCTGCATCGGCAGGAAGACTCTCAACCACTGTGCCACCAGGAAGCCCTATTTTTAATATATATAATGTATTCTCTTTTTCTGTATAAAATCACCTTTTCTTTACTTGTGATCTGTCTAAATCACAGAGGCCAGGTCAGTGGAATCCATAGATAGTCCAAGAACCTCTTGACTCACTAGGGCTCTTGTTGAAATGGATAATGTGAAGCAGAAATTTAACTTTATGGTGTTCAATTATTTTCTTTTCTGCTGTTGATCCTATAGTACAGGTTCTGCTGAGGGGGAAAAAAAAAGAATGACAGAGAAACTGGAAGTTATTCTAAGTTTTTTCATTACACTTCGGAAATACTATGTGGATTAATCTTCTCCAAGATTAGTTGCTTATATTGTGAAACATCTTTTGCTTTGCAGAACTCAAGGGGGTTGAAGCATCCGTTTGGTTCTGACCTATTGTGGATAAAGTCTTCTGTGTTTGGTGTGAGCAGTGATTAGAAAAGCACGCACATGTAACGATGATCAAGTGATGGTGCAATGGTTACCATTACCTCTAGTGTAATGGCGAAGAGTTCCAGCTTCGTAGTTGGGCTGTCTGGTTCAGTTATGTGTACTTGGGTGAGGACCCCTTTCCTTCTCCTTTGGAGAGGTATTTAAAGATGGAGAGCTTTTGCTTTATCAATGCACTAAGAGCTAGAATAGTTCTATAAAGAACTGCTTAAACAAGTCTTCCAAGAGATTGTTGAGGAAAAAATTATGTACTTTTGACTTAAGAAGTTTACCTCCTTTTTACCTTCAGGAAAGCCCTAGAAATATAATATAGACAGTCATGCTGTAATCCACCTAATAATGGTATGATGATGAATGGGGTACTATCTGTAAAACATTTTGTATTTCTCAATTGAAAGGCATGCGCTACAAATAGAGCTCTAAATTTTATTATGTAAATGTTAGGGCTTTTAATTATTAGCCAAGATTGAAGACTGTCTGATTTGGATACCATAAAACTTCAGAAGTCTTTCTGCTCCAAACAGTTTAGAAGTCTGACAGTTGCTGTACCGAAAAAAATAATGAAGCAATTTAAAAAAATAATAGAAACATAGTGATCTGGCATTTCCAATTTTATGATGCTATAAAAAAGCAGCCAACAAATGTTGGACTGTTTAATGATACTGGCACCTACCAAATGTCACTGGGCTTTCACAAGGTCATTGGAGACTCTGGTTTGGCTTAGGGATGCTGGCCAGACCCATCTTTGGAGCCCAGGAAGACTGGAAGAGTGGCAGACCATAGGTGCCAGCTAAACCCTTTATAGCACTTCATAGATGGCTACACACTTTTGTGGGATTCTGTGGCATAGAGGAGGCCAGGAGTAGAAGGAAAAAGTGAGACCGTTTCTTCTTACAGCATCCCATCAAAAGCAACTCTAAATATAAGATCCCTGTGGGCCCTCTCTGAGGAGGCTAAGATTTCTTCAGATGAGTATCAGCTAAAATTGTGTGCTGATATAACTGTTGCTGTCACAGTTGTATGTATATCTGATCTCTCACAGACAAAAGCTGCTGGAGAAAGGAGTGGTATTTTTGTAACAAGAATGTGTGTGTGATTTGTTGCCTTTTTCCCTTTCTCCACCTCCTCGGCAGCAGCTAACCCGACTCTCTTGCATTACGTAATACTTATCTAGACGTGTAGAGTTTCAGTTATGCCATTTTCAAGATGATTAATGGGAGTTGTGCAATTAAAGCTCCTAAGTTCTCTGGGAAAAAAGTCATAGTATCCCGATGTTTGAGTTAGAGTGCGTTGATATTGCGTCAGCATTGAGGATATTTTGGAGTCTTGTAAATGTCACTGTTGGTTTTCGTGTCCAAGAATCGTCGTCATCAAACTTAGGAATGTTCTATAAAATAGTGCCTAGAACATTTGAATACTGGAGAGGCCTCTTTAAATAGCTAGAAAAGTCTAACCAAGAATCGCTTCCCTAAAATCAGATTAGACTTGGATGTGAAAAAGTTTAATGCCCAGGAAACAGTGTCTGTTACATTCTTTTATATCCTTTCAGGCCATGGTAAAATTACAAATTTAAACTCAATAGATTGTGTGTATGGATGTGTATGTGTGTTAGTACTTTTCTTTCTTTTCCTGGCAGTCTCAATAGTTGTTAAGCCACAGTTTATATGTAAAGATGAACTTTTTATGGGGTCAGGAAAAGGAAAAAAATCAAAATTTGCATTATATCGCATTTCATTTGAAAGCACTTCAGATCGGTAGTAAAATAAAATAAAGAAATAGGGAATATTTCAGTGAAAATACATTTATAAATTTCTGCTTCTTTTTTCTCTTACTGATAGGAGAAAATTCTCTCAGGTCTTATGTTGACCTGAGTTCCAAGCATTTGTCCTTATGTTGATTGGATGAAGAAATAGCAATTTACACCTAGAAAGTTAAGCTTTAAATATTGATTAATGTTGCTATATTTACTTCATGTTAAGTTTAGGAGACTAGAGATTAACTGCCCAGCAAAATAAGAGGAGAAATGACTCCTTTCTCCGTTGTTCTATGGGGATGCTAAGCATTTGTTCCTGGTGTTACCTGAAAGTCCAATGAGGAAATTAAAACAGAAATTGTGTTTGTTTTAAAGAGTATTTTGTAGCATTTTTAGATGGTAAAACTCTGAAATAAGTACAAGGGTGCACTTATAATCTGGCTTAAAGAGGCATAATATTTGAGAATAAAAAATGAATAGGGACTTCCCTGGTGGTCCGGTTGTCAAGAACCCACCTTCCAATGCAGGGAACGTGGGTTCAACCTCAGGTTGGGGAACTAAGATCCCACATGCCACAGGGCAACTAAGCCCACATGCTGCAGCTAGAGAGCCCGCCTGCCACAACAAAGACCCAATGTAGCCAAATTAAAACAAACAAACAAAAAATGTAGCTCAAATTAAAAAAAAAAATTCCTGTACTATGTAGTATACCATACTATTTAAAAATAGTAAATAGATAGTTTTGACATATTAACAATGTGTATACTGCAGTTGACCCTTGAACAACATGGGTTTGAACTGTGCGGGCCCACTTATATGCAGATTTTTTTTCAATAAATACTGCAACAATGCCACACTCTCTGAGGTTGCTTGAACTACAGATGTTGAACCTCCCATAACGAGGGCCAACCATATGATTATATTTGGATTTTCAACTGCGTGAGGATTGGTGTCCCTAACAACCAACCCCCCATCCCGGCCCACTGCATTGTTCAAGTGTCATCTCATTTGTGATATACTATAGAATACTATTTGTAAGACAAAACAAAACAAACAAACAATAACATCAAACCAGTGAAATCCCCCTGGAGACTTTCTAAGAAAAAAAATGAAGATATCTGTTTTCACTACTTTAAGAATTTCGACTAAATGATAGTACAGCGTTCCTTTAGGTTTTTTTTTTTTTTTTTTTTGCGGTACGCGGGCCTCTCACTGTTGTGGCCTCTCCCGTTGCGGAGCACAGGCTCCGGACGTGCAGGCTCAGCGGCCATGGCTCAGGGGCCCAGCCGCTCCGCAGCGTGTGGGATCTTCCTGGACCGGGGCACAAACCCATGTCCCCTGCATCGGCAGGCGGACTCAACCACTGCGCCACCAGGGAAGCCCTCTTTTTAGGTTTTATTCTATAGGTTCCTAAAAGTCCTCATGTGTTTTCTCAAATAAAGGATGAAATAAAAATTTTAGTCATATATCTTAAGTTTCTTAAATTTGCAACAAAAGCAAAGTCTGAGTTTGTAGTGCATACACTGATCTTAGAAATAGGTATACAGTTGGGGTGAACATATATGGTGTGTATATGCATAATTACATACGTACACATGTATCCATTTACATATGATTAAAAACTACACTATGCAATGGGTCCACCAGAATTCCAGTTGGCAGTTGGCAGTCAGAAATCTTTATTTTGGCAGTCAGAAATCTTTATTTTTCTGGGTTCTCTGGCTACTTAATTTATCTTTCTCAATAGCTTCTTTTTCAAAGGAGGGGGTACATGTCTAACTTTTAGTTTTCCTGAAAAGACTTTCTGGGAAATCAAGAAAATGTTGCTTGCCCTTAAAAAAGTCAGTTTCTTCAGTATTCTAGTTAACAAGTGAATGGAGCTATTGATATGATTTTGGAATTTAATTATTTAGTCTTTGATATACCACGGTCTTTGTTTTTATTTTAAATAAAATAATTTTATTTAAAACCAAAACAAACAACTACTGAACTTCACATATTCCTACTTTGAAAGTTTTTGGAAGCTGCAGCTATTAGAATTTTGCAAAATTGGAAGGAATAACTGGTCAACCACCCACTCCTTTAGAGCCAGGTTTTATAGTACAAATCCATTATCTTATGTTTGAGGAAATTCCCAGAATAAAGGATCCTACCATTTAAATGTAAGAATGAAAATATTTAAAGCTACTTACAAAAAACTTCAGGTTAGCAGGTTTTAAATTACGTGTGCCCCTTTTACTGACTGTTTGTGTCCCCATAAAATGTGTATGTTGAAATCCTGTCTTCAGTGTGGCTATATTTGGAGATGGGGCCTCTAAGGAAATAATGAACGTTAAAGTAGTTAAGGTTAGGGTCCTGGATGTGGGGTCCTGATCTGACAGAATTGGTGTCTTTATAAGAGGCACCAGCAAGCGAGCGAGCTCTCTGCGTGCATGCACCAAGGAAAGGCTATGTGAGGAAATAATAAGGGGATTGTCTGCAAGCCAAGAAGAGAGCTCTTACTGGAAACCAAATTGTCCAGAACCTTATTCTTGGACTTCTAACTTCCAGAACCGTGAGAAAATACGTTTATGTTGTTGAAACCACCCAGTCTATGGTATTTTGTTATGGCAGCCTGAGCAGACTAATACGGCCTTCATTAAAGTCCATTAGGTATAAAGCAGTGGATAACTCTCAGCTGGAGATGGTTTTGCCTGCCCCTGACCCCCAGGGATGTTTTGGCAATATCAAGAAATAATTTTGACCGTCATCACGGACTGCAGGAGTGCTGTCTGCATCTAGCAGACCAGGCCTGCTGCTAAACACCCTCCAAGGCCAAGAACGGCCCCACGACAAAGACTAGGCCACCGAAATGGCAATGGCAAGATAGCCACCCAAGTGTCAATAGTGCTGAGGTTGAGAAACCTTGAACTTCTTTTTAGGATGTGTATGTTCTTTAAGCTGACAAGGGGCTTCCCTGGTGGCGCAGTGGTTAAGAATCACCCCGCCGGTACAGGGGACGCGGGTTCGATCCCTGGTCCGGGAAGATCCCACATGCCGTGGAGCAACTAAGCCCGTGCACCACAACTACTGAGCCCACGTGCCTAGAGCCCGAGCTCCACAACAAGAGAAGCCACCGCAATGAGAAGCCTGCACACCGCAACAAAGAGTAGCCCCTGCTCGCCGCAACTAGAGAAAGCCCACGTGCAGCAACGAAGACCCAAAGCATCCAAAAAATAAATAAAATGTTTAAAATAAATAAATGTAATAAAATAATTTAAGCTGACACAAGTCCTTTATGGAAACAAGTGAATCATAAGGAGATATATACATTTAAGAGCTACAATATCCTGTGTGTTAGATGCAATTAATTTGTTTTCAATATTTGCAAACGCCAATAAGCTGTAATTCCTAGAGCTAATTAAACTTATATCATTCCCTAAATGAAAACAAAACATTTGAGCATATATGCATGTGTGTGCATATTTGTGTGTGTATAAAATATAATTTTTTCTTAATCACCTTTTAAACTGCCGTACATTTCCTACCACTAGGTACTTATACTTTTCAAATAAATATTATATATGTAAATTTACTCACCCTTGCCTTAGAATTGATCATTTGCAAGCATGGCAGAACCATAAAAAAAATCATTTTGGAAAAGCGTGAAACTATTTCTTGACTGCAAAGGGTTTCTTTCCCCCTTTGGCAAAATTTTTCTGAGATAGTTGTATTATCTTAGCAGGAAAAAACCCCCAAAACCAACCAATCCAGTAGCAATTTTCAACAGGAAGCTCCCAGCTTCCTTTGCCAGAGCTTCTGGCCAGTATCTGAGCAGTGAATATCTTCAGAAAGTGCTTCAAAACATTTGCATATATCAGCTGTTCCATAGGAAATATTAGTTTTAACAATTGAAATAAATGGTTGCAGTTTGAACAGTCTACCAGAAAACCAGTACTTCCAATGAAAGTTGGAAAAGACATATGCGTATTAGCTGGTACCCCTATAATTTTTTTATTGCCCCTTTCTTTTCAGAGTCTATGCAAATGTGACTCAGTAATTTTCATCCTACCACATAGTTACCATTGGCAACTTAATAAGGTGACTTTTTACATTCTGACCTCATAGGTCACTATAGTCCTTTTATTTTAGATGGAAGAAGTGTAATTAAAAATGGGAAATTAGTGTTTCCAGTTTTCAAATATAATGTTGATTTTTTTTGTGTCTTACTAAGTTTGGCCAACTTCTAAGTAAGATGTTTTATTTTTGATTGCTAGCTAGTTCTTAAATAAATATTAGAAATAGCAGAGAAATAGTTTCTTATGTGTCTAAATTGCCATCTCTAGTTTCATTCAGTTTTTATCTTTATTCTACAATTTATACTTCACTATATACATCACATACATATCATTTTAGATATATATTATATATGCTTGTACTATGTGTGTAATCACTTTAAAGTACACTTAATTACACTATAATATTTAAAAATTAATCAGGCATTTATTTTGAGACTCAACTAATCTAAATGTACATCTTCCCTTGTTAGAATCACATGCTTTGTACCAATTTCAAAGACTAATGAGAAAATCCTTCAATTCACAACTTAACAGTTTGTAACCTCAGAAATTGAGGATTTGATGACTTAATCTCTCATTTGCCTCAAATGGTCTACAAGGGGACATTTTTTACTTTTTCTGGGCAGGTTACTTATATTTAAAGATGGTAGAAAAATTATTAGAGAAAAATGGACTCATTCTGGATCAATATTTTATTGAACTTCCTCCGTTTCCTTAAAATATACAGTATATGCATTACAATGATGTCTTTGGAATCTGTGTTGTGTTAACTTATAAAAGGCCTCCTTGAATGGAGTCTAAGATATTTATGGTATAGGCAGTATAATGTGGCCTGCTAGTCAGCTGGCCAGCTCACTGAAAATAAGATTCAGGTGCGATCAACAGAAGTAAACCGCAGAAGCATAACATTGTGAGAAATGTATTCCAAGGGCATTTTCCCTTAGTGGATGTCGCAAATAGAAAATGATGATTAAGGGGAAAGCTTATGTTATTGATGGTTGACATGTACTGTCACTGAGTTTTGCTACTTGTATTATTTTTAGTACCGTTAACAGATAGGGTCCTAGGTTAAGCAACTGCTGCTTGTTATTAGCTTGAGAACTTACGGAAAGAGAGAGAAATTATTAATATTTATTGCCAGGCTGTTATACCAGGAGCCATGTATGAGGCTGGCCCACTATCTCGCTCAATCCTCATACATCACCCGTGAGGTCAATGGTATTGTTACTATTTACAGGAAAGCTATGGTCACTCTGAGAAGTTAACTAACTTCCATCAGGTCACACGGCAAGTAAGTAACAAAGCTGTTGTTTGAACCAAGCTGTGTTTGGTCAGATGTACGATTATATGGCAATAAGGGGAACTGCATGTAGCAATCAAAACTGAATAGAAACTTCTTCATGTTTTTGCATTAATCGTAGCAACCCAGTTTATTGTATCTTGGGGTGAAATCTCTGATGATGTAGAGTGGTAGCTCCGATACAAAAATCTGCATGTGTGAGTACAAGATACTGATTGAATTTCTGTTTTTAGATTTTTTAGAATGTATTGTCACTGTATAGATTTTAAAATGCCAAGTACATTGAATCCCTACACAAATCTTCCTCCCTAGTGAAACTTGCAGGCCTCATGTTACTTTTTCTCCTTTTATTGTGGCAGGCTTTATTTATTCTGTGTTCAAATTTCTGGCCTCTGAATAAAAGCATCAGTAGGTTAGTACAACTCAGAGTCAAAATTTGGTATTAGATCTAGTTTTTATTCTGTTATCTTCATTGTCTCCAGAATGGATTTACAGTAGAATTCATCTTTAAGCATTTAGTAAGAAGTGTTCATTCATTCATTCTGCAAATGCTTATTGAGGTACAGTGCTGGGAACTCAAGAGATGGATGAATGTGGAGAGGTACCAATGTCGTATTTACCTGAACTCTCTAGAAGGGTTGCTACTGGTGGTTTTCCTCAGAGCTTAGGCAATTCTCTGGAAGAGGATGTTTATTCTAACTTGCTTTTGACCTTTTTATTTGTCAAACCACAACTATTCAGCAGCATAGTAAGCATTAAATACGTTTTGACCTTCCTAAGAAGCTAAGTTTATCTAATATCAATTGCGGAGGCTACTCAGTTATTTTTTCCATACGTGTCAATGAAAAATTCACGTGGCTTTGCATAATTGTGTTCTGTAGTGTTTTCTGCTATATCAGAATAACCTGGAATACCGTTAAATGTAGATCCCTGGGCCCCAGACCTATTGCCACAAACTCTGTGGAGGAGGCTTGGTAGTCTGTGTACTTTGCCACAAAATGTCCTCAGTTGATGATTCTTAGGAACATAGCTTTTTGAAAGTGAGGCTGCAATCCAGTCAGATCAAGCTAAGCATGGAAAGGTGGCCTATGTAGGAAGTGTAGTAGAATGGCATTTTTCCTGAGTAGATGTAGTAAAGACAAAACGAAAACCAAAGGTCCGAGTTTCTATTAAAAGTTTTGAGATGCGGGGATACAGAATATATGGTGGTTTGCACGTGGTTTCTCTCCTTCGTTATTTCAATCCAGGCTGTATTCCTAGGTAGGAGAGCCCTGGTGGTTTATGTTCAAGGGAGGCACTAGAATGAAGTGCGAGGAAGACCAGTGTTAGTGTTGACAAAGCAGGGTTCAGGGCCCAGGGCTGTCTCTGTGTTATTTATGGAACTCTAGAAACTGATCTGAGTCAATTGACAGTAACTGAATCTTCAGAGTGGATATAACCCTGCTTATCTGCACTTAAATAAATCCAATCTTAGTAAGAAATGTGATGTGGAGATACTGAGAAGCAGAATTTCTCTTAGAGACAAGTTGTTCTTTGTACTGAAAAAGCAGGTTTTCTTTAAAAGACCCCAACTGGATATCCCTGAAATCAGACCATGTGTCATCCATGAGTTATTTATGTTGGCCAGTCATCCCCTGTGGTTTATCTTGTGACTCGAAGTGTTGTTTTTGTGAAAGTTGTTTTGCATCCAGATGCTTTTACGCTAATATAATCACGATCTCAACAGATGACAAGCATGATGATTTCAGATGGAATAGGTCATAGATATGTAAATGTTACTTTACTTGTGAATTTATCAATAGCCATAGCTAATAAATATTATAAAAGTTACCTTCATGCCAATATTTTGTTTTTCTCTTACTGTGTATACAATTTAAAATGCTCTGGGAGTGGTGGTAATAGCAGCTTCTGACCTTCCTCTGCTCCTTGGAGAGTGCCAGGCAGTACCGAGGGTGTGACATAGACATTATCTTCTTTAATCTTAAAAATAAACTTATTCTTTTGTAGGTTATATAGCAATTTTGAAATGAATGAAAACCCTGAGGCTTAAAGAAGTTAGTTTTTTATGCAATTCATGCAGCTGATGAGTGAGAGAGCTAGGCCTCTACCCCAGGTCCTGAGGCCTGTAAGATCCTTGCTATTGACCACTGTTCTCTACTGCCTCCTGACTTAAAATATTATTAGTAAAGCTTTATTACATAAAGCTTGTTAAAATAAAAGGCAGTATCCTGTGATATAAACTTATGAACTTATTCCTAAAAAGCTTAATCAAAACGAGCCAGAAATAAATCATTCAAGTTAGAATTGTGACAGATTTTCTCACAAATATAAACATCAGTTTTCTGCGTCCATTTGCAGTACAAGGTCAAATTATGGTAAATAGATTTTTCTTAGAAAAATCAAAGAAAGCTCAAGAAGGTGGTTGATGGCTTCAATTAAATCTTTCTTTTACCCTCACAAACAGCTCTAATTAGATTTATTGGTGAAAGAAGTTGTCAAGGTGGTAATTCATGAGATAAGTTACTATCAATATGATTTGACAATAATAATATGGGTCAATAATAATATGGGTCAATCCCTGACAATATTGCATGATACAGACTTTAATAAATATATTTTGATGAGAAGAATCATCCCAAAAGAAAGGTATATTCACATTTCTTATTTTATAGTAACTTATTTTTTTTCTCCATTTTATACTCTAAGTTTTTTGGAGGGTAAATATGTCTGTTTCTATTGTTGTATAATTCTTGGGTGATGTAGACTAGATTTACCACTGGAAGGTTAAAGGCTACATTTTTCACCAATATTTCACTATACTTACTAATCTCTATACACAGTGAGGAATGTGTGGAAATCTTCTTCTTTTCATCTGTACATTTCTTAATAGATTGGCTTATAACGCTTAGTAGTAATTTTAATGTTACTTCTTGTGAGATACATGTAAAGGTGTTTTACTGAAGATAACAGTGTGCCTTGAGTCCTCTACTTTCATTCCCTTACGACTCAGTACAAGTAAAAATAGATGGTAAAACTTCATCATTCTTTTGGGTTCATTAAAGTTAACCAGAAGATGTTATGGAAGGAGCCTAACATTTTATTTGATAATTCTGTGTTTTAATATTCCCCTGGCAGTTTGTAGATTTTTGAACTTGGAACTAGAAATATTAGTGCTAATATTAAAATACAGGAGCTTCTTTAAGCTTGAAACTTTTTTCACATGTCTTAATATCTCATTTTGATAATACACTAGAGTGAATTCATCATTTACTTGAAATGTATAATAAAGTGATTTGGACTTTTCTCATTGTGTGAAAGACCCACAGTAGATTCAAGTGACGGGTTTGCGTCATTATGATTTTCTTAAGATTTGTGGATTTTATTATTTTTTTAAGGTGATATTTTCTGCTTTTGTTTCTTAGGGTCGTTGCTCCAGGGAGAACTGCAAATATCTTCACCCACCCCCCCACTTAAAAACGCAATTGGAGATAAATGGGCGCAATAACTTGATTCAGCAGAAGAACATGGCCATGTTGGCCCAGCAAATGCAACTAGCCAACGCCATGATGCCCGGTGCCCCATTGCAACCCGTGGTAAGCGTGTTCTCAGTTCTCGTTCCTGAAGTTTGTCATTCTGAGTGCTCACTTTCAGTGTTAAAGTGGTGATTGCACTAGATCAACTGAACATAGGTAACAGTATCAGTTACCTAGCATTTTCTAGCCAAACTAGCAGTCAAAGCCTGGAAACAATTTTCACACCGTAAAGTTACTCATCTTCTGGCTAAATCATGTGGAAATTTACATTACAGCGTGTTTGTCCCTCAAAACTCCCTTCAAATTAAATCCTGTGACTTGCAGACGTTAAATGGTCTTTTTTTAAATGGTCGTTAAACTCATCAGTATAGTCAAGGTGCATTTTCAGGCTACCTTTAGCAGTAATAGTCATTTTAAAAATTGGTGTATATCATCTTTAGTGTTGAGAAAATGTTTCCCTTTCCTCTCTCCTTAAAGAGAATCTATACAGTTCTCTTTCTTGAAAAGGAGCCTTTGTTATTCTTTTAAACTTAAATTGAAACTAGTTTATAGTTACAAATGCTAGGAAAATTCTGACAGTGACGAATCCATATCATGGACCTCGAAGTCTCATCAAAGGAGACCTAATCAGGAGAGGCAGAAACTCCACGAGCTTTTAAGAAAAGAGCAAAATTTTATAAAGTGTAGGTGGTCATATGGATTTAATGTTTACTGAGCCGTGTATGTACGTAACCTTTGATTCTGAGCATATTTATTTATTTATTGTTTATTTGTTTGGATTTGGGAGGAGGGTGTATGTGACAGATGACTTTAATAACCTTTACTCACATTTATCCACAAAAATGTGAGAGATTAATATCGTAACTAATTTTAGGTTACAAAAGATGTTCTGATGTTAATTGTGATATAGTAATTCTGTATTTAAATGCATGTTGAAATTTGCAATGATCGGAATATTCCTGTCACTGACTTATATGCAGTATTATGGGGTCATGGAAACGTGAAGACCCACATTTTTCTGATAGCTAACTGTAGCATGTATGCTAACTAATTTTTTTCCTGATACATTTTAACCCCTGAACTCAATGTAATTATTATTCTCTCTTAGAACTTAATGAACCAATCATTCCAAAAAAGAGGGGGGGATTGCATTTCGAGGTGGGAGGGATCTCCAAATCCAATCGGCAGTGATACCAATTATCAATACTATACAGTTGAGGTGAGAGAATATTATAATTCTGTCTGTTTTAACTTGATATATTTTTTCCATTATTGGGGACTCAGTTAAAAATATGATATCTTAAATTTATTTCTGTGACACCTGTTAATTTCACATGTCTGTGTTGGGATAGCATGAAGATTTCCATTTGGTTTAAAAAAAAGTTTAATCATTGTCTCTAGCGTAAAATATAGGACAAGAGTTCTCTTTTACACTCGACTCTCACATATGGTTTCAAAGATCTGATAAATCCTTGGGGTGGCTACTACGATAGTCAATATAATATCTCTCCTTGATGTGAGACACTTTGTTCCACTTAAACATTTAAAGCGTGCTGACCGGCAGGCTCTACCCTCTGGGTGACTGGGAGAGCCTCTGAGATCAGCAAGTGTGGTTCCCAGATGGCAGAGAACAGGTCATGACAGTGAGTTCCTCACTGTGAAGGCTTGGCCCATCTCCTGAGTTAGTCCTTGAGTTTTACTCTCAAGGCCATTTCAGGGTCATCGTATGTGTAATCCTGGGACAAACTCTAAACACCATTTATGCTCATGTGTTTGAAATGCTAGTAACAAATATGTGTTGTTTTAAAAAAAAATCAACAAGTCACAGATTTCTGAAACCATCAGAAAAATTACCTCATTTTCTGGTGTTATTGTTGGAAAATTCTCTGCTTAGACGGAGCATTTATTTTTATTAGTTGTGAGCCCATTCAGGCTTTATGTTAATTTTCCCTGATATGTCTAGATTTGAATGTGGAATTACCCTTCTGCTAAAGGCATCCTGAGATCATAGTCTAAAAGTAGACTCCATTCAGAGTGACGTTTTTGTACTGAGTATAGAAGTCATTTTAATTATTCAATTTTAAAGCATTTAGGGTTTTAATGACTGTAGAGAAGGCTTTAATCCAGGAAATTTGCCTTCAAAACCCCACCTGAGACTTTTCGATCCTTTTTGTAGTCAGCCCTGTTTTGATGAGGATAATGATATGGAAATGTATATTCATATCAGAATATAAATTCAGAAATAAACTAGATGGTCATAACCAGCTGTTTACTGGAACTTTAGTGCTGGGCCTACAGAGAGGGATTATAACACAGCCAGGTGACTAATATGGAAAAGGGTTGCCACTCAGAGGAGGATGGCCACTAGAATAGATGGTGGTGTTTGAAGACGTGGTATAAACTTGGATCCAACCCAGGTAGTAGTGATAGCAAAGGAGATAATACTGTGAGCAGATTCATAACCTCAGCAGTATCAGGAATATCTGAGCAGTGACTGGACTTTTAGTCAAGTAAGTAAAGCATCTTAGTTCTCTAGGGCCAGCCAGTTTGGCCCCCAGACCATAACTGGAGGAAACATGAAGAGGGGAAGAGGCTAGCGAGGTCTAATCAAATTCAGAAGCATCTAGCATTATGCCTGGCATGTAGCAGAGATTTAAAAAATTGCTTGATAAGTGAAAGAAAGAATGAAGGAGTGAGTTTCCCGAACATGAGAAGAACAGGCAGAGGTTCAGGGTAGTTTACCCGTGCCAGAGTCCAAAGGAATTATAACTGGAACCAGAGCACAAGCCCAATTATAGACTGCAGCATCGAATGGGAGTACGGGTGGATACCTATTAGTAGACTGTTAGCAGAGGCAGCCAGGGACTTGATGAGGGTACTGTTGGGACCAGGAAATAGCTATCATGCCGCCCAGTTTGGGTTCTCATCTTCTCATAAATTTTGAGAGACCGGGTCTATAAATTTAAGATCTCCAGAACATAACACTGGGCTGCTCTGGGAAATGCAGGGATTTATAGGCGAATTTCTTGTTTTCATGGACTTGATTATGTTGTAATGAAATGTACCAAGCCAGGAATCTGAAAAAGAACATAACATTTGGGGGGTAATTACAGTACTCTGAGGGCATTGAAGGCACTCAGCACATTTTATGTCATAAAGCCTCACAACCGTCCTATAAAAGTAGGGAATATTATCCAGCTTTAGAGATGAAGACTCAGAGGTTCAGAGAGTAACTAGTTTGCCCAAGTTACATAGCTAGTGAGTTAGCAGGGCCAGGATTTTCACCCAGGCCGTTCAGGTTCTGGCGTCCATGCTGTGGAAACACTAAATGGAGACGTGCCACCAACCAACTCCGGGTCTTTGGTGGATTCATTTAAAAACCCTGACCTTCTTCAGCATATAGTGAAAACTTTAAGATATATTATTTGAAAGGTCCTACCAATCTTATAATTATTCCAGTTTCATAAGATAAGAAAATAAGTAGTTGAAAATAAATAATTGAATGTATATGTCTACTTCCTAAAATTTAGCATAGTAAATTATCAAGTAATTGGTGTTAGTTCTATTATCATTTCTAAACCACTAATAAAAATGCAAAAGAGCATTTTTTGCTTTATTGTATGATCTTTGAAGATGAATAGAGGACCTATAGTATTTAATTATCCAAATTAAAAGAATAAAATTTCTGGATTTTTTTTCTAGGTAGTACTGAAAAAAGTACTATTATTTTGTCATACACTATCTGATGCAAAGGTAATCTAACAAGAAATTACTAAATAACCAACGATGCACTGCACCTAGGGGCTCACAACTTAGAGGCATCTGGTGTATTTCTTTGATCCATCCCAGAAAGATGTTTTTCAGAAACCCTGTTGATTCCAGGTTCTCGGCGTTGCCCTTGAAGAGGTCTGCGTAAGCAGTGTTTTGAAGAGTGTATCTGAGCTCTGGAGGTCCCCTAGCAGTGCCCTCCCATGCCTTTCCCTGTGTGCCCAAAGGTTGGCCTTGGCCATCCATAATTTCCCAAGGCAGCTGCCCTGAAGGTACACACACTAGCTACTTCGAGGTACAAAACTCATGTCGAATTCCCTATGCATTTCGTGAACTTGAAGTAGGCTAGGGATAGAGAAATTCAAAGTTACTGGATTTAGCTAAAGTCTTAGGAGCTCCTTTGCTGCTCCTGTCGCCTTGCCTTTGCTGTCACTTCACATCCAAGCATTTTTTGGGCAGTTGGTTCCTGAAAGCTTTGAAGTCATCATTTGTCACACTTCCAGGAACACCTAGAATTCTTAAATTGTTTTTTAGTGCTTTACATTCCAGTTTATCCAACTAGTGGTTGAGATAAGGCTGCTTTATCCCCAAGTGTTTCTGGTAAAAATGTTTCCAGGTCAGTCACTCTGAATCTTATTTCATCCATCCTGCCCATCTTACTGCCTGTTTCTGTCAAGGAGCCTCTACTTCCTCAAGCAGCATGAGAATGGGCCCTGAATCTTAGGCACCAGGCCATATTTGTTGATACCTTTCTTCTTGGAGGGCTAGAAGTGAGTCTTCTTTATTTAAATGTTTATTACTTCATTAAAAGTCACTTGAAGTATAATGTGAAATTAAGAATAAAGTAAGTGGTCATTTGATTTGCCCAGTCAGCAAGTCAGTCTAGAAGCAGAGTTTAAAACAGTATTTCTCATTTTATTCCAGTCATGGGCTACCTTCTTAGAAGAAAAGACACTGTAATGTAAATTTGTTGATAATTCCCGTTAGCTTTTGGCTCTATGCTTATATTCAAAATAATTGTTTACAGAGACTGTTTATAGCTCTTGTACAGGGCTGTGCTTACCCAGAAACATGGTTTTATATACCTTGATTTTGTGCTGTAAATTTTTTTAGAAAGCTTAATTTTTCCCTGTTTACACGTTTGACCATCACAAACACACCACCCCCCGCCACACACACACACACAGGTAAAATCCAGAAAAGTCTGACTTACAATTTGTGTTCTGTAAATCCCAGCACATACTGAGTATATATTATTTGTTTTATGTACTCCCTCTATTTTATTAAAAATGGCAAACATTATATGCAAAACCAACACTGTTTCACACAGTGTTTTAAAATAAATTAGAATCCCTATGATATTTGCAAGATTACAGCATGGTAACAGTATGTTAATGAAACTTAGTTCAATATGAAAAAAGTGACAATCAGAAATAAAATAAATTAAATTTTAAATAAGCATACTAAAGAAATTAATGATTAAAATTTGAGATTCAGAGGAAATAACACTAAATCTTTTTTAATGTTCAAATATGTATACTAGATTTACTATATCAAATATAGTATAGTATAGATTTACTATATCAAATATTTACTATATTTGCTAGTTAGTTTCTGTGGCAGAGAAAAACAGCAAATCCATAAATACATTTGTTAAGCAAATGTTTGTAGAGGACCTGTGTAGATGCCAAGTGCAGGATGTGCAAAATGGACAAAGCACAGTGCCTGAGACTGCACTCTGAGAGCCCAAGTAGAAGAGATGGTTACGTAAACACACCTGGTGATCAATGCTGAACTCCAGTGACGAAGAATTAACGTAGGAACAGAGGGTAGGAAAAGCGCCTTCATAGTTGGAGGTGTGCGTGGATCAGGGCAAACTTCGAGAAAGAGTCCTGATTCTTGAAGCCTAATTAGGAATTAAACAGTTGGGCTGGACAGGAGCAACCTTCACCGTGGAGGGAAAACCATGTTCAAAAGCAGGGAGCCACAGGAGGCACATATACTTAGAGACCTCACATAGAACCTGAAAATTGGACCTATTTCTGTATTTAAATAGTAGAAGACCACATAGTACATGGAATAGGATTTCCCCAGGAGCCTTAAAAACTACTGCTGCCTAGAGATTCTGATGAGTAGAGAGTGCCAGGGAGTTCTGGGCTTCAAGTCGTCCAGGTGATTCTGCTGGACAGCCAGCACTGAGAACCACTGGTTTTAGAACCACCTGGAACTAAACACACCGATGTCTAACTCCTAGGTCTTCCATGCACTCATTTGTGACCATGGGCACATAATCTCTGTGAGCCCTTTCCCTTATCTGCAAAATGAAACTAATAATATCCACCTGACATGGCTGTAATTTATTCACACTTTCATTCATTCATTCACTCACTCATGTATTCAGTGTATAGTTATTGAGGGCCTACTGTGTGCCAGGCATCATTCTCGGTTCTGGGAATTTAGTAGTGAACTAAACATGTATCCCCTCCTCCTTGTAACAAAAGCAGTGGAGTTTTTGCTTTCGTTTGCTCCAAGGAGTTTATACTCTACTATTATGAGGATTAAATATAATAACATAGGTAAAGCACTTAGCACAATGCCTGGCACACAATAAATAGAATTATTGTAATAGTCATGTTGGCACACAGTTAACGAGGGTCATAATGTGAAATTGAATAACATTTTCATTCATAATAAAGCCTGATTACCTTAATGGAATCAAATGTCTCATTTAAAACAAACAAGTGGTTAGCCCATAAATGCACCAGCATTAGTGAGATTGCAATTTGTTTTTCTCTGCTTAGGATGTTCACTGGCAAAAAGGCAATCATAAACCAACCTTCCTTATGCCTTCTGGGAACAAAGATATCTGTAAATCATTATTACAAGGATATAGTCAGTATCAAATACACCAATTACATAGTTCTATGTTATCCTGTGGTTACTTCGGAGAAAATAGGATACTGCTCGATAATACCATTGTATTAATATCCGTCTTTGTGATTCTGCTGAATCCTCTTTCGGATGGCATTTGGAATAGAGAATTGGCAGTACCACAGTTCAAGTGCTTCACTAATCTGATTAGAGCACTCTGATGGGGCCGGCAATGACCTACCTCTAGCAAGGTGCTCTTTGAAAAAGGGATATAACAAATTTACAGAAATTCAAAAGAAATGAAGGAATGCTGCACTTCAGTGGGTTTTTTGGGCAGCTACTGGAATCCAGTTTCAAAGTACAGAGCTATTATTATCGATTGCCTGTTGAGCAAATAACTCTTTATCTGGAGAGGGAGCAGTTTGAGATAATGTTTGTTGAATAGTTGATGTTTTAGAATTTTAGAAGCTGCTACAGATTTTACTTGGGGACAGTGCCCTAAAGTTCTTCAGATTTGAATCTGTTCTGCTGAATTGTCAGAAAATTAATTCATGTGACGACTCTGTAGAAACAATCTAGTGGAAAAATTGTTTCCAGTTAATAAGATGAGTATTTTTATCTCATAAAAGTATTCTTTTATCTGTAATATGCAACTGCTACACTATATGCATTGCAGATTATAAATTTATTTTATTCGGTGATGTTCAGCAAAGCTGGATTTTACTGGCCACTGATCTTATTTTCTTAAAATAAAAATGCTTTTCTTCCCTCCATCAGTTTGTCAGTTGGACCTCTGCTTCTAAATAATTATAGTAGATTGTGCAGAGTGACACAAACATCTCAATAACTTTCTGAAGTATACATTTAAAATGCCCTCTCTGGAAATACATATTAATTCATAGCAAGAATTAACATTGACCAGCTCTGTTCTCCATATTCTAAACTAGTCTTTTAGTCTTCTGTGCTAAATTTCTTATAATTCTTAAATAAGAGAAAAATTAGAGTGTTTTTCTGGCTGAAATGTCACATATTGTGTCCGACAGTATGTAACAGTGTAAGTTTAACCTGAATATTTCTGAATAGAGATCCAAGTTCAACATGTATTTACTATACAGGGCAACTCTTGTGTTGCTGCTGCCTTGGCAACCAGTAGTCAGTGAAGCAGTATCAGATCAGCTGCTGTTTGAATAAGTAACTGTTGATAGATGGAGATTGCTCTGGGCCCCAGTTTCTGACAGGTTATTGATTGTTAATATCTGGAACCCCCAACAGTTTCCTATTGTGCGTGGGTAGCTGCCTTGGGCAGGGATGGAACTGGAGACCGGAGGTATTACTTTAGGCAACTTCATCAAGAGCCATGAACCAGGCAGGGCAACTAACCATGGCATTCAAACCAACACATTAGGAACAACAATTATTTTAGTTTGAAAATATCGATGGAATCCATGGTATATTGTTTATTCACCCAAGTGAATCAAATTATGTATTAAATACTCTGTATTACATGGTCTTCTTAGTAAGACTGGATATGCTGGCTGCAAATATTTTGTCCTAAAACAATTTGTGAAGTCACGAGAAGGCTGTATCCTTTAGGATAGGCATTTTCAACCCCAGCGCTATTGACATTTGGGGCTGGATAAGTCTTTGTTACGAGGGACTGTTCTGTGTTATAGGACACTTAGCAGCCTCTACCCACTAGGTGCAGCTGGCATCCCCAGCTGTGACAACCAAAAATGTCCCCTGATATTGCAGAATGTCCCCTGCGAGGCAAAATTACCCATAATTGAGAACCACTGCCCTAAGAAAAAAGGTATACCTGAAATCTGTTTTACTCTTCTAAATACAGGATGAGTCAGGGCCAAATTAGATAAAGGATATATTTTATTTTTTTAAAGATATTTCTTCTGAGCTATAAGAATTACTTTTGTAACATGTCCATCTTGATTGCATAAAACCTTACACCAAAACTCTCTTGAATACTAAATAAACTCTGGGGTCATCTAACTTCTTATTCCTGTCAGAGGGAAGAATTATCTACATTCTCATGTCCCTTTCTTTCTAAAAGAAATTTCTGTGATTCTATTCCTTACTACAGGGTAAAGATAACAACAGATTGTTTAAAATTACCTTAATGAACAGGATCCATTTTGTCCATTTGGTTTTGTGTTTTGGAAACAAACATTATTATTACACACAGCATTAAACATCAAGAATGAAAACTCCATTGAATTAGGAAGTTGAAAATTTACCACCAATAAGGTGGAAAATTGTGCTAGGTTAGCTTCTGAAAACTGGAGAAGCACATTGTTAAAATAGATTTCAGGTAAATTATTTAATTTTATTCAAAAACATATTTCCTGATATGCAAATTTTCATATCAGCAAATACAAACTATTTTCATATATTCATGAAAGCATTCCTGGCAAAAAAAAAATCTATCTTGTAGCATTTTATTCAATGCTACTATATGTATTTCCTTGAACAATCATAATGCATTTCTTTAGAAGTGTTCTTTTTCAGACTTCACATTTCAGAATAGTTTCTCCCTAGTAAGCTGAATTTAAGTGTCTCACGAAGGTGTAATAGGCTGGTGGGAGATTTATAATTTCCCCAGGAAAACCTGCAACAAATATATATGCCAAATACTTTATCTTATATGCTCAAAAGAAATGGTGTCATCGTCACCTTTCACGTATCCCATAAGATTTATTCACAGTTTACATTGACTGTGAAATTCTGCTGTCCATGTGAGTTCTGCTTTATTTATTCTAGATAATAGGACACTTGCAACCTATTAACAGTTGTAAACAGATCTTTTAAGTACATCTGACATAGCAATTATGAAATGTATTTCTTAGACAAGTTTCCAGGATTAAATCAGGACAAAGGTGGAGATTAGGTAACCACAAGAAGTTTCTGTATTGAATGGTTGAGCTATTTTTCAAAAAGAAATTGCAAGTATTATAGACCCCAAGCTTCAAAATCCCAGTGGAAAATTTAATGGATAATTACCCATTCTATTTTAGAAAAACGTTGATTTGATGAATGCTTGTTTTAAGAAACATTCTTATCCTAAATGAGAGTAAATAAACATACAGTTAAATGGAGAGAGGGAGGGAGGGAAAGAGGAAGCAAAGGGAGAATGGATTATGAATGAATGCATGGATACATGGATGGAGGATAGATATATAATGCAGGATATCAACTTTGAACCAAGACCTGCCGATTAAATTTTGCTTTGTATTTTATTTTTCAGCCAATGTTTTCAGTTGCACCAAGCTTAGCCACCAATGCATCAGCAGCCTTTAATCCCTACCTGGGACCTGTTTCCCCAAGCCTGGTTCCAGCAGAGATCTTGCCGACTGCACCAATGTTGGTTACAGGGAATCCTGGGGTCCCTGTACCTGCAGCTGCTGCCGCTGCTGCACAGAAATTAATGCGGACAGACAGACTTGAGGTAGGAGTGATTCGCTGGTGTCTTTCTGTATTCCATTCTAAATTTCAAAGTGTACTCTTTGTTTATTTCTTCCATGGCCATAAAGGTTAAAAACAATTCAAAGCAGAGATTTTGGTTTAGTGTTTGGAGCATTTGGCTAGAATATAGATATGCTATACTTGATGAATGTAACATTTATAGAAGCCACAACATCCGTATGTAGAATAATGGGTAAGAACTTGGACTCTGGGATCAGACGGCTTATTACTTCACTGTGCCTCAGTTTCCTCATCTTCAAATTGGAGAAACTTATGGCATTTACCTCAAAGAGTTAGTCAGTGTCTGGCACACAGCAGAAGCTTCCTAAATGTTTCTTGTTATTGTTGCTATTAACAAATTCTATCAATCCCCTGGTACTTGTCCTCATAAAGATGTTATTCAGTTACTCTCTACAAACTGTTTTGAAATTTATCGTTGCAAGTTTCCTCATAAGCCTCATAATATTTTGGTTGGAATAGCAAGGCAGCCTTGTTCATGAAATGTGATTATAAGTTTTTAAATTGTAAATTGGGTGATGCTCTCAGTCTTAGTCAAGGATGATCAGATGTATATACTTTGCTATTGCTACATGAAAAAGAAATTAAAGATATAAATCTTATGTTGAAGTGGTTGTTGAGAATTTTAGCATGGCTGTAAATTAGTGAACTTGGTAAACTCTAGATGAAGGGGGAAAATGGCAACATTACTGTACATTGAAGCTCTCAAATCTAGCATTGGTGTCCATATAAAGAGCAAATGAGCTCTTCCTCTGTTTCCTGGTTAGCATGAGGCAGTACTTAGTGCTGAGAACGTTTACGTGTCTTAATTACTGAGAAAGCGGAAAAACAAGGCCATTGTGTGAACATAATTGACTCTAATCAGTTTAGCAGGAATTTATTTAATAAGCACCAATTTTTTGTTTATTAAGTTTCATTGCACGCATTACAAAGGATCTCAGATAGTTATAACTGCCACCATCTTTTTGACGGTAATAACGATAGTTGATATTTATTGGGTATTTACTATCTACCAATCACAGCGTTACCCCTTCATATGCAACACATTTAATCCCCAAAACAATCTTATGAGGAAGACACTATCATTAACTCCATTTAACAGGGCGATAAATTTATGGAGAGAGAGGTAACGTAACTAATTCACGGTCACGTGGGTAGGATGTTCCGGTGGGGAATGAACTCAGAACTACATTTTTAAACACTAGTATATTACTCTCCCTTCCCACACAGGTGATAGTACAAAGAGGAGGCAGCAAATTTTGGCTTGTGTGTTCCCTTTAGAGTTTTCATTTGTTTGTTTATTTTAGGCTTGTTTTTTACCTTTCATTGAACGTTTTGGGAAAAGCTACTAATTACAAGAGTTCCACAAGGAGAACTCAGGAAGGATATTGAGACTTAATTGCACGCCCTCTGTGCACCAAGGACTCTGCTGTGTGCTAGAGATAACACCTTGACTTGTGGGTGGTTCGTCATTGCACAATTGTTCTTGCTCATTGATTAACTAATGCTGTTTGCAGATAAACTGGGAGGAAATTTAAGAAATGTTAAATATTTAAAAATTATTAGATGTGCTCAACGTATGAATCATCCCTCCTCCCCCCCCCCCCCCACCGACCTTTCTGAAGCAAACCCTGGGTTCATAATGTGTAATTGTTGATTGTTTAATGGGAACCAAATAGGCAGTCTGAGATAACTTGATGGAATTAATTATTAATAGATGATATTCCTAAAGCTGAGAACGTCTCTATTTAAATCTCTGTCAAAGAATCTCTTTAAAAGGCTGATTGTGTGGTCAGAACTCTTTTAAACTAATCCTCCCACAATTTTAGGTAGTCTGTAATTGGTTATATTTTGTATGGTGTTTAGTTAAAATGAAGACTTCTGTCTTTTTTTTGTTTTGTTTTTCTTTTGCAAGAAGCTACTTTGAGTATTTTGTCTGTCTTCCTTTCCCATAGTCACAACAAATGGCTACTGTTGCAATGACTGTCATTTCCTTTTAACGCGAATTCCACTTATCTAAATGCCTGATGGTAGGGCAGCTTCCTTATTCTCCTGCACAGGATCTGACACAATGTCACAGTTACAACCTGTTAGGATGCTGCAATGTGAAGCTAAGGGGCACCTTTCTCCTAGCACTTGTGATTTTAGACACTCCTATCTTCAGGGTATTTCCTCTCATGCTAATTGCACTACATCTTGGAGTCTAAAAGACATGGCAGTAAGTGCACACACTTAACTTACACATTTAGTTATTTGGGGTTTAAATCTATACTCTATTTTTAACTCATGGAACTCCCAAGTACGTTTTAGAATTTTGAGTTCCTTCTGAGGTGAACAGATTTTGAATCAGTTAAAATATTGGCCAATTCTGCTTGCCACTTCTTTCTCTCTTTGGCTACAAAATAGACAATGAAGAAGTTAAAAACATGGTAGATTATCAGCCTCTTCTGGTTCTGTTTAGAGGAACTAACACATATTGATATTTATAGCACCCAGTGTGATACTACAAAAAATGTTAAATTGAAAAACAGGAATCGAATCCAAGGATTAGTGCTGGTGATTTTGCTAGTTAGGTGAGTAAGCATAGGTCAAGTTTTTGATATTTTCCGAGCTTCATATTCCACACATATTAAATTAGGGGAATATACCAGACAAGCTCTAAGATCACCTCCAGTTAGGACATTCTAGGTGAAATTTAGGTCATTTTCCTGTGTTTAATGCCAGCCACAAACTACTGTAAAGGTATTTAACATATAAATAACACGCACACACCCCTAAGCTTTCTATCACTATTCATATTATCCATTCTTTGTTGGATATCTTTTAAAAGACCTTGTAGCTGCATACTTTCTGTGCTGTAAAATTCAGTCTTCATGGTTTTCTCTAAAGAGGAGCAAGTCTCCCGAATATCAGTCACTGAAATGAGGCTTTTAAAATTCCATTTTGTGACCTTGGGATGCCCTTGTGTAATTTTCAAGTAGCGGTCATTTTCAATGATTATTTTAAGAAATTGTTAAAAATCTGTAGGTACTGGAAAGGACTGAGGTTTTTAGTCATATCTTTGCTTCATTACAAAGAGTTGGTAATTAAGGAAATCACTGTTTGACTTATTTTCACGACACACAATAATTTTTTTGTGGTGCAAGAAGGATCCATGAATGCATTTATTCTCTCGTTTATTCAACAATATCCAATGAAGAACTGTTGAACATCTTACACGTAAAAACTGTTGGAAGGCATATCTTGAAGCCTTATAAGGTTATCAGCTGTGTTATTAACAACAAGCAAAGGTCCACCAGAATAGTGCCAAGCTCATAAATGACGCCCAGTAACTTAGTCAGTGAAGGAATAAATGCGTCAGTCAGCCAGTTAATCAATTAATTAATCACAGAACGATACATGCCCTTATTCAGAGCTTAGGGTAATGTAACAGAAGAGATAAAATATGACACATTTTAAACATGTGTTAGCATTCTTCTTGAGAACATGTTTACATTTTGAACATTCCAGCTACAAAATGTGGCATCTAGTTCATGCCCCTAGTCCTAGAGCAATGGTTTTCAAGCTTTAATGTGATTAGAATCACTTGGGACGGTTGTGAAAAACGCAGGGCCTGGGAATTCCCTGGCGGTCCAATGGTTAGGACTGGGGCTTTCACTGCCCAGGGCCTGGGTTCTGTCCCTGGTCAGGGAACTAAGATCCCACAAGCCACACAGCACAGCCAAAAAAAAAAAAAAAAAATTAAAAACTAAAAAAAAAAAATTTTAATGCAGGGCCTCATCCCCACAGACTGATTCAGTGGGTCTTTAGCGGGTCTCTGAAATCCTTTGCACAGATCTGCCAGGTGATTCTAAATGCAAACGGTCTATAAAATACCTATTCCAGGCATGCCAGCACCTGTCATTTAAGTCTTAATTTTCATCATTTACCTCATGTACAGTTACTTGTATACAAAAATCTTCCTCCTCCAATGCATTTAGCATTCTACATTTTGCGAAATTGCTGAGAACACAATGTACAGCATTATGAAATATTTTAAGCAATTGGTGATAATTTTTAGGGTAATTTATGCTGCATAACAGCATTAACCAAACAAAAGACAAACCAGTGGCCACATATTTCATATGCTGATGGAGACATTAGATTGCCATTTTGTGAACTACATCATTTTTATATCAATAGTCTGTATGACAAAAACATATGACATATTCCAGGGAAGGAGAGCAAACCACTAGGCTTCTGATACTTTTCAGTTGAAGTTTGTTTTAAAATAAAGTATTCATGTGCCGAAAGTTTTATTCTACTGAGGTAATCATGACATGAATTTCTAATTCAGACCACTGGATACTGAATGCTTCCACTACTTACTGACACAGAAGAGTCTAGTGACTTTTTTCATATAGACATAAAAACATATGATACCTACTGCCTACACAAAAAAGAGCATTTAAAGATAAATGTGGATTCAAGTGATTGTGAAAGGCATTCCTACATGACATTATTATAGGCATTGAATGGATTTGTCATGATCTATTGCATATAAAAGATGCAATTCAAAATAAGATTAGAAAAGCAAATGCTTTTAATAATATAAGAAAGGCTTACTGATAGAATTATTTTACTTCCGTATTTTTGTAGAGAGTGTTTGGCTATTGCTTGTATGATATTTTAATTTCTTTAGAAAAGTACCAAGAAATATTGAGTTTTATGCACACAGGTCTATGTAGTCTACATTTTTTTAAATTGTAATAACGCTTTAGAATGACTCTCTAAAATGTGGTCACACCCCCCATTTAAAACATCTAGTCTCTGTCGATTATTACTGTCTGTGATTAGTTTGAGTTTTGTTTTAGAGATGATAGAGTTGTACATTGTTTAAAATAAGGGAATTGCTAATCCTGGCTCAGCCAACTCATATTTGCTGTTTTTCCACCAATTTCTTCATACAAATTAAAGCTAAAATGCCCCTATCTTTGCAGTTATTTAGAAGGAGTAATAAAGGTAACTATAGATCTGAACATCTGGCATATTGATGAGCTTGTTTCAGATGTCCTGTCATGCATAGAAATGAGTAAATGAAAATCTGGCAGTGTATTTAATGGCAAGTTTTATTTAGTTGGTCATTCCTGTATATTCAGATTTGATTTTTTTAATTACATAAGGTCAAATGACAAATTCTTAGCTATATCATCTATAGAAATATGCTTGTCTTCACTGGCCTGGTGGTAATGATAGGTTCCACCTTTTAGATTTCAAAGAAAACTCCCAGTTGATCTTAACAGAAATTCTCTGAGGTAGCTAAAGTAGATGTCTTTTTCTTCAGTTTTTAAAAAATGAGGTTCAGGTAGACCAAATTTGTACAATTATCAAATAACAGACTGAAACTAGATATCGCATCATCAGATATTTATCTTGGGAATGTAATTTTACCAACAATTAACTAAGATCATTTCCCCTAATCACCAGAATTTTAAGATGTGGATATTTGAATTCGTTTTGAGTTGAAAACTCAGGTAATTTCTTTGTATTAGATTGTATATTCATGACCTGTAATGCTTTGGGTTCTTTGATAAAATTGATTATCCAGTATTTCTTTTTTAAAGTGTTGTGTTAGCTCAAACTTAATAAAGTCCATGATGCTTACTGTTGAACAACGGGTATGTATGTGTCTTTGAATAAGCTCCTTAATATTGGTCATTAGGTTTAAATTGACTTCCCAGAGTATTAAAGTACCCTGAGATGGGCTTCCCTGGTGGCGCAGTGGTTGAGAGTCCGCCTGCCGATGCAGGGGACACAGGTTCGTGCCCCAGTCAGGGAAGATCCCACATGCCGCGGAGCGGCTGGGCCCGTGAGCCATGGCCGCTGAGCCTGCACGTCCGGAGCCTGTGCTCCGCAACGGGAGAGGCTACAACAGTGAGAGGCCCGTGTACGGCAAAAAAAAAAAAGTACCCGAGAGTCCCTCTTCCCTGTTACAGTTAGCCCTCTCTTCCTGCTTTGAATGTTAGTCTCTAAAGATGACTAACTATGTTAAGCACAAAACATAGAATGTCTCTTAAAGAACATGCAAATGGCTGTTTAGTTTTGAATAAGTTCATCCATTGACCTTAATTTCCTTAGACTCTCAAGCCTTAACTTGCAGAGTAATGATGAATTTAATACTACTTATACAACCTATTATTATTTTGACCATTTTGAAATATGTTTGTCATGTTTATAGAAATTGAGATCGAATAACAGCTGTTTAATCAGATTTGTATAGTGTGTTTTAAGCTATCTGTACATTATCTTATTCAGTATTCATGATTCCAGAGCTAGTAAATATAAACACTAGATAGAACTGAAAATTTCTGATTTCAAACTCTATTCTCTTTCCACCCTACTACTGCTATTTAATTAACCAAAGAAGGTTTATGTAGAATTAATTTAGATTTCCTTGGGAAGTTTTTCTGATTGCTTTTTCTTTTGATTGTTTAAAGTTTATATGCCAAAGGTGTT
Source organism: Globicephala melas (assembly GCF_963455315.2). Lineage (NCBI taxonomy): Eukaryota > Metazoa > Chordata > Mammalia > Artiodactyla > Delphinidae > Globicephala > Globicephala melas. The sequence continues at coordinate 114,011,704 of NC_083317.1, read as the reverse complement.
TTTCTGGAAATGGAATTTTCAGTGAATATTTTTATTGAAATGACGGTTTTTACTGTAAAAGCAACCTCTTATCCATTTTGTATGAAAGTTTCCAAAACTTACCTGATTTCCAAAGCAAATCCTGCCTTAATACTTTTTTTTTTTAATCGAGTATAGTTGATTTACAGTGTTGTGTTAGTTTCAGGTGTACGGCAAAGTGAATCAGTTATATGTATACATATATCCACTCATTTTTAGATTCTTTTCCCATATAGGCCATTACAGAGTATTGAGTAGAGTTCCCTGTGCTATACAGTAGGTCCTTATTAATTATCTATTTTATATATAGTAGTGTGTATAGGTCAACTGCCTTAATACTTATAGTACATATAAGTACTTATACTTACAAACATTCTTTTTGATTGAAGCACATTATGTGTTTAGCTAATATCAATAGATGGAATTATTTTCATCTAGGTTTGAAAACCACTTACCAAACTGTAAAAAGTACTTATATATGTTGACCCACTAATGCCATTTCTGCACATTTATCCTTAGAGAATGATTTTTTAAAGAGTGTGGTCATGAATATACTCTTTGCAACATTATTTGTAATATGGGAATATTGGAAATAATCTAGATGTTCTCTGAAAGAGTTACCTATATTATACACATCTGTTTTATGGAATTTGATGCAGCCAGCAAAAATGATGACTCTGGACACTATTAAGTAAAACAAACAAACAAAAAGCTTATGCTACATTGTTGAGCAAAAACAGATCACCAAGAAATAGCCATACTATAGTTACAACTATTTGAAAAATATGATCGTGCAGAAGATTGGATGAGAATAGAAAAAAGAGCCATAATGTTGTTAGGATTTTCAAATCCTAATTTTATCTTCTTTGTTCCAAATTCTCTGTATGGTAAATTGTGCGACTTCTTATCCTGATTTGAATTATAAGGTTCGATTTGTTGAAATTTTGTCTGTCAACTATAATTTGGTAACACAATACTACAACTAAGAGATTTCTTTTGGGGAAGCAACACAGTCTAAAGTTTGCTTGAGTTTATCAGGCCAAACCCATATTCAGCAGTCAAGGGATAGATCCCATTTTATTGATGGTCATTAGTAGAGAAAAATCTGTTTGAAAAGCTTTGGGAAGTTTGTTCTGTTCAGATAGGTACCCAGCAATCCATATATACATGCAAAGCTTGGCGAACTTCTCTAGCCCCTCTAGCCTTGTAGCTCTCACCAGTACAAGTTTTCACAAGAGATTTTCAGTTTCTTCTCTATTTTTTTCAAAGGCAAGAATAATAGGAGAACAGCTATTTCAGTATATTTCTTCTGTTCCATTTCTCTTGTCAGGAGGAACCTTAAGTTGGAAAAAAAAAACAGTCAAAAATGTATATCATGCAGAAACAGTTACCTAAGTTCTTGGAACATCAGAAAAGGCTGAATTTAGGAACAAAATTCTGAGCTAACTGCTAGTTATCAGCTCTGCTTAAACGTTTTTTAGAATTCTCCCCCAGTGCATCCTGCAAGGCAGTAAAGAGTACAAAACTGTAATAAACCAATTATTAACCTATACAAACCACACTGACACATGCATAAAGCAAACGGAGAGGGACGAGAAGGGGTCTTAGAATGATCATCTTTATGCAACCTGATTTTAAGCTCACATCCCTGAAAATAAAAAGAACGTTGAGATGGACAGAGAAATAAAAAAGTCAAGATCAGCCTGGCACTCAGCACTGGCATAATTGTTTTTGAAAAATTGCAAATCTTTGATTTTGATAGTGATTCAAGATCCTACAGATAGACTGCCTTCAGATCTTCTTTCTTGTCAGTGTGGCAAAGAGTGAGAGAAATTGGAAAACAGAGTGTTGGTTCAGCCGCTGCCAGTTTCTCTGCGAGCATATTCGAGAAAGCAGGAATTACTGAAGAGCTAACAGCAGTAGTGTCCGAACACAGATGGTTTCCTATTGGATGAGGCTGCATTGACACAGATTTGTTTAAACAGAAAAGTAACTTTTTTGTTTATGCTGTGGTATAAGTTTAGCATAATTTTGCATACATACGTGAAGAGTTTTTATCCTCATTTAAGTGTTCCTCTCTTCCTATTTTGATGAGCCTAATTTAGTAAGTGGGGATTTGTGGTGTAGAAAGCCGCACAGCTGACTCCAGTCCTCAGTGAGAGTGGAGGACAATAGTTGTGGATAACAGCTTTACCACTTTTGCTTTTCAAATTATAAACTCCTGGATATCCTTGTTTTCTTTTGTTCAAGAAGATAAATGCAATGATAAAAAAAAAAAAAGGATCTTCTGTAACTTCCTAAGTCACCTTTGTATTCCTAATATCTCTCAGAGTGTCTGGCACAGAGTAGTTATTTAATAATTTTTAAAAATTACATAAATTGAGGTGATGAATAGAGTTGGCTCATTGCTATGTGGAATGCAATGCTTTAGCTAGCTTGAGGTTTCCAAATGGTGCAAGATGTCGTTTATAATGCTATTTTTAAGATATACCACGATACAAATTATAGAGACCTTTTTAAAAGGAAGCACTTTCCTCAATAATGGGATATGGATGTAAAAGGGGGAAATGCCTAGAATTAAATGTGATCATTTCATGTATTTAAATCCAAGAAAATCTTTGTTTTTTTAAATCACAATGGGGTTCCCCCCCCTTTTTTCCCCTTGATGAATTCCAAAATTGAGTGTTCAGGGTCTGCATTCGCTCAGTTTGTAAAAAGATTTGTGAAAAACAAAACGGAAACATCCTTGAAGCATGAAGTAAGAGCATAAAAATATAAGGACATTCTGTGTTTAGATGGCCCTCTTGTGGTAAAAAGGTCAAACTATTCTGACTGAAGACAGCGCCGGCAACCTCTTGATTAGAGCAAGCACCATGACAAACTTTAATAGTAAGAGTCAAAATCGAGCAGATGAATGAAAAATAACCCATTTTCACCTTTCCCCAGGGACCCCATCCAAAATTAATAGATATAAAACAAACAGTAGGGCTTCCCTGGTGGCGCAGTGGTTGAGAGTCCGCCTGCCGATGCAGAGGACGCGGGTTCGTGCCCCGGTCAGGGAAGATCCCACATGCCGCGGAGCGGCCGGGCCCGTGAGCCAAGGCCGCTGAGCCTGCACGTCCGGAGCCTGTGCTCCGCAACGAGAGAGGCCGCAACAGTGAGAGGCCCGTGTACCGCAAAAAAAAAAAAATAAACAGTAACAAAAACTAATCTTTTTCCATCTGCTTTTTATAGCTACCAGGTAAATCTCTAATGATCAAAAACTTAGCTCTTCGAAACATTTTATGAAAAAGCTATCATTTTACTTTTTACACTTTCTTAAATAATTTCTGATTAGCATAAAAGTTGCAAAAATAGAACCAAGAGTTCCTGCCTATCCTTCACCCTGCTTACCTAAATATTGACAGCTTACATAGCCATGTTACCACTCACAAAACCAGAAAATTAGCCTTGATAAGCTGCTATTATCCGATCTACAGACCTCAATCAGATTTCACCAGTTGTCCTACCAACCTCCTTTCTCTGACTCCAGGATCATTCAGTCTGTGACAGTGTCTCAATCTTTCTTTGTCTTTCATGACCTTGACACTTTGGAAGAGTACTGATCAGTCATTTTGTAAAACATCCTACCATTTTAGCTTGTCTGATGTTTCCTCATGATTAAATAAATTCAGGTTATGCGTTCTCAGCAGTAATACAACAAATGTAATGTATCCTTTTTTCAGTGCATCATATCAGTAGGTACATGATGTCATTATGTCTTTATTACTGGTGATATTAACTTTGATTGTTTGATTAAAGCGGTGTCTCCAGGGTTCTTCACTATATAAAGTTACTGTTTTCCCCCTTGGTAATGAATAAGTATATCAACATAATTTAAATTAGATATTTTACCATAATTAGTATCATAAATGTGTTTTCTTTCTCATGGACATTTTACTGAAATAGGATTATAATTTGTATACCGAACTAAGAATGTTTTCAAGTTATTTTGTGGTTCCTTTGCAAATTATCTTTTCCCCTTTCATTTGTTGGCTTCTATCACCAGTCTTGCACTTTAAGTTAAAATCTTCGGAAAGTTTCTACTTGTCCATGTTGACTGACCCCTGTGCACTTAATGACCCCGTAGGTATGTCGAGAGTACCAGCGTGGCAATTGCAACAGAGGAGAAAACGATTGTCGGTTTGCCCATCCTGCTGACAGCACAATGATTGACACCAATGACAACACAGTCACCGTGTGTATGGATTACATCAAAGGGAGATGCTCTAGGGAAAAGTGCAAATACTTTCATCCTCCCGCACATCTGCAAGCCAAGATCAAGGCTGCCCAATACCAGGTCAACCAGGCTGCTGCAGCACAGGCTGCAGCCACCGCAGCTGCCATGGTGAGTTAGAGACCTCAGATCAATCCTCGTTAACAGTCAAAAAAGCAAAGTGAACAGCGATATCTGACGACAAGCTATTCATTTATTAACCTTTTTAAAAAAAATTTTTGCTTAAGATATGTTTGTTCAGGTATCCCAGACAATACATAATGAAGTTACCATTCAGAGAAGTGAGAGTAACTCCTCAAATGGTTCAGATTGCTCCTTCCCTCGGCCTAGCTCTTAATACTGTGTCTTATTCTGGATATAGGGTTTCTGAAATTTCTGCTTCGTACAGAACACCTGTCTCCTTTTCGGTTTAACGATCCTGCCATTTCGGTCCTCTTATTTCTGTGTGCCACCTAATCAGCCATCGTTTTCCTTCGGTGTGTTCCTTTGCACATCAAGGCTCTTCTCTACATTATCTTGCTTTTAACCATAAGAGAATCTGGAACTATTTAGGAGACTTGCTTCAACAAAATTGTTTTTAGGATTAGCTACAAGATTTTGAACAGTTTGCTATCTAGATAATCTTAAGCAATATTGTGGCATAAACAGAACTGTAAAACTAGAGAAGCTTGCCTATGCCATTACGTAGAAAGGAGAAAGCAGTACTCAAGGAGGAGTTAGAAATTGGATCATTTAGAACAGATACCTATACACTTAAGGTAAATTTTAATGTGATCTAATAGCTGATTTTAATGAGTCCATTTTTGTTCTTTGCTTAGCTGTTGTAATGTTGTCCTTTTTTTTTACATAAATATATGACGTAATCTTTAAAATATTCATAAAAAACACTGTGTGGTATTTCATAGCACAGTAAAATAATCACGAGAGAGGTCTTTTCTGTGTTTGTTTATGGATACTTGAGCAAAAATACAGAAGGCAGACTCTCTCCTCCTCTCTTCCTTTCACTCTTTTTTTTTTTCTGTTAGAGTATCTTGTTTGTAATTAACTACAAAGAGGAGTTATCCTCCCAATAACAACTCAGTAGTGCCTTTATTGTGCATGCTTAGTCTTGTTATTCGTTGTATATGGCATTCCGATGATTTGTTTTTTTATTTGTTTTTTCTCACCTACCCAAAAATGCACTGCTGCCCCCATGATGCACCTCTGCTTGCTGTTTATGTTAATGCGCTTGAACCCCACTGGCCCATTGCCATCATGTGCTCGCTGCCTGCTAATTAAGACTCAGTCGGCTGTCAAATCACTGAAGCGACCCCTCGAGGCAACCTTTGACCTGGTACTATGACCTTTCACCTTTTAGCTTGGCATGTAGCTTTATTGTAGATACAAGTTTTTTTTTTCTATCTATTTAAAAATATATATTCCTTTTTCTGTTATAAAGTTGTAAAGTACAATGAAAAACTGAGTGTGGTTTCCTGACAAAATTAGCGGAAAGACCGTAATACAAGTCCCTGGACGGATATCATACAATGAAAGATTCCGAAAGCCCAGCAGTCCACATTCAGTTTAACTACATTGTAGAATATTCTAATGGAAAACTTGAAGGACATTAAAAATGTATTTTTGGACTGTATATTTATGTACCTGTTTGGTTAGCATGGCTTTAGTGATAGAATTATTGACTTTTTAATATTTCTAGTTCAGTGTTTTAAGAAAAAAAAAAACTTGCATGCTCTGGGACATGTGCATGTTTAGGTAGACATGGGGGGAGGGGCAGAGTGGGACTGATTTTTATTTTACCTGTTTCGGTCACTCCGTACAATTAACTATTAACATTGCTTATACTTGTCAGTCCTCATGGAGCTCGCAGTGCAGCTTTTCTTCTTTTCCCAAATCAATGGCTTCTCCCAGAAAGCCTGAAGCATTATGGGACTTAAAACACTTTAACACATTATAACATGTGCTCTCATACTAGTGGGTTTTTCCCCCCGCCCCCAAGACAAAAATAATGCTTCCTTTAAAGCTTTTATCTTGCTTTTTTTTTTTCCCTTTAAATTTTTGTTTATTGGATGTTTTTTTCCCCTTGGGTAGTTAAGTGCTCTGCTGCTTGCTTGCTCATGCTTCCTAACAATTTTAGCCCTCAACTGATTTTTCTTTTTTCTTTTTCTCTTTTTACTGGTATTTGTTTTTTATACTCATTCACTAAACAGGGAATTCCTCAAGCTGTACTTCCCCCATTACCAAAGAGGCCTGCTCTTGAAAAAACCAACGGTGCCACCGCAGTCTTTAACACTGGTATTTTCCAATACCAACAGGCTCTAGCCAACATGCAGTTACAACAGCATACAGCATTTCTCCCACCAGGTAAGGGGTTTGAGTTTATTAATAAATGAATCTGATGATCCCTGTAGAGTGCTACTGGTAGAGCAGATAAGCCACACCCCCAGTTGTTTTTAGCCATAGAGCAGGTGGAAGGTAAGATGGAAACTTGTCTGAGGTATCGCCTATGGTTTTCCTTAAAAACTAAGAATTTTAGCTTAATGAAAGATGGATTAGACATCATTGATGTTTTATATATTTATTTTTGTTTGTGTAATTTGGAATTGAAATAGAGTTCTTTTCTTTTTTTTTCCTCTTTCCTCTACACCGTTATATGTCTGTCAAGCTATTTTATGACCCTTTCCTGCTGTAAGACCCCTTTGCCTTCATGATTCCATAGAGTTCATTTGAATTATATGAAATGACACTTTTCAGTTTTGATTTTTATTTTTCAGCCTTTTTGTTTTCAAGGTGGAGAATAAAAAACTGACTTTGTGTTCCAGAGCTCTTAAAAAGTGCTCTTATCAGTACCAATCAGTATATATCACTTAAAATTGTTGCTCCTGAGCTAATATTGAAGTAGCCCTAAGTGCCCAGTGAAGTTTACATTTATTGTTGAGTTATACATTTGTGGTTTCAGTTGATTACAACTTAGTCAAATAAATATACTCTAGAACTATACACAAAGATATATAATTTAAAAACATAAATAATCAGAAAATTAGTTATCTAGAAATTCATTATTTTTGCTCACTCATCATTTACTTCAGAAAAATACATATTACACTTCTTGTAATCTGGAATTCAACTAACCAGAGACTCTAATCTTATTTTCCTCTTTACCTCTTAATCTTTCTAAAAAATTACCATGTGTTAAGAGATTTATTTAATACAATAATTTTATTAATTAAATTGATAAATTTATGACTAGATGTGTATGTCAGAGATCCAGCCCCATTAGTATATTATACTATGTTAACAGTATTTACAGGGCATTACGTTCAAAATGCCATGAGGGAATGTGATAATTTGTTTTTGAATAATGAGAATCAATTATAGTCACATTAGTTTTTACTGCTAAGCACAACTTTATATACAGCGCATCTTTGAAAACTAGCCATCCCTATGTAGAATATGTAGTAACATTGAATGAACTAGAATATTCCACTAATTGAAATAGCCTGTCCTGGAACCACAGATAAAATGATATTTACTCATGAAATAGTGTCTATCAAGTTGCAGTGTGTCCATTTTAGAACAGAAATTAAATCATGTTGATCTGTAGGGTATTTGTGCATTCTGAGGGAAAAGTCACGTTTGTTTTAAGTTTTAATAAGATTAAAAAATTTCTTCTCAACGTATACAGTTTTTCAGAGATTTCCAGAAATGGATCTTTTTGCTTTAGTATAAATTGCCACGCCCCTGGATTTATGCTGTCTCCAACAGATAATCTATCAATTTTTCTATAGTCAGATCAGTAGACAAAGTTTCAAGGGATTCAAACAAAGTTTCAAAGTTTCAAGTAGGTAACTGCCATAATCTCTTTGAAGAAATTTAAAATTATTTTTGTCAGTTTATTTCATTGAATAAAACCTTACTACTAGAAATGACAGTTTCCCTATTTAAAAATCTAAAAATAAAAACAAATCTAACTTCTTCCATAAATTATTTAAAGAAACCTAAAATAATCTGTTTTATCAAATGGGTTTTGCATCAGTTTCTCCAAAAACATTCAAATGACTGAAGATTTTTCTAAATAAGTATAATCATTAATTGCATGATATGCATGACTCTGACTTATGACAATAGTCTCTCCCTGGAATGGTTTTTAGTCTGTGGATAGGATAGAGCAAAAGATGATTAGGTAAGGTCAAGTCAGAGAAAAACAATAAATACCTTCATAAGTCAGAATCATACTTATCTCTCTGTTCTAGAAACTAAGCATTGTTAATTTAAATAAAGTGTGCCACAATATATTGAAATATGCTGAAATTTTTAAGATGCATTTGCATTTTTATGATGAATTTGCATCAGAAATATTCTGTTCTTGATATTTGTAGTCAACATGCTATGAAATTATTGCAATAGTAATATCAAATAAGAGTTATTTGTAACCCAGTTTTAAAGAGCTTAAGCTTCAGGTTAACCTTTATTGGTCACATAATCAGAAGTAAGTACTGCCTCCATCATTCCTTAAAAATATTTTCATTGTCGGGACTTTCCCTGGCGGTCCAGTGGTTTGTACTCCACGCTTCCACTGCAGGGGGCACAGGTTCGATCCCTAGTCAGGGAACTGAGATCCTGCATGCCTCGCATTGCGCAGCCAAAAATAAAATTTTCATTGTCATGTGTACCTGCGTGCCAGTATGGCATTAAGAAGTTAAAATGGATAGCCCATTTATACTTCTGCCAAACCACTTTATCAGACAACCAGAAAGGAAAGAAATCTAAGGCAGAGAATATGAAACCCAAATGCCTTCAGGGCCAGGCAGGAAACGTGAATAAGTGAGCAAGAAATAAAGTAGGAGCTGTGGGGTCTGGGAGGCACTGGAGAGCACAGGCCCAGTCTAAAGGGGTCGGTCAATGTTCAGACTTAGCCCTTTGCTGCCTTAGAGGATTGTCTGCCTAGTGGGTATGGTGCACTGCACAGTACCCTTTGTGGTTCCATGTACGTCAGAGTCTTCGTGAACAAGGGGTGGTTGTGTCTGTTCCTCCCAGGGTTGGTTGTATACAAACTTGTACAACCTAATGCAGTGGCCCTGGTGTCCAGTGTTGCCAGATCTTATGATTTTTTTTCCAGATATTCTGGACATTTGGAGGTTCATATGTGAAATCTCTCAATTTTGAAATATTTTCAGCTAATTTAAGTTTTTAAATATACTTTGAGAACTACAGAAAATCCATCCTACCACAAATTCATATGTCATCTTATGTATAACGCCTGGGAGAAAAAGTCATTTTCCAAAGTCTAGGTTATTCTGCAGACATATAGAAGAATTATATGATCAGAGCATCCTATCTAACCACAGTATTATAATTTGGAAGTTATATTCTGAAGACTTTATTGGAACTGATTAGAAAAAGGAAGTCATTTATTTTTTGCAGTTTAGAGTTTTAGAGCTCTGTAGTCTATTGCTTCAATCATAACTTCAGGGACACGCAGGTCTATTTCATTGAAGTTACAATGAAGCATGGTTGGCTAAATCTTTAGAGCAGGTAACTCTGTATACAGAGTAAGTTGCTAGCAAAAGATCAGGGTTCAGTGGCAAACCAGCTAGCTAGCTAAGAAAAATTAGTATATACCGTAACTTTTAAGAACAAACTGGGACTTACGTGGCCTATACCCATCTATCCATCATCCATCCGTGTATGCATTCATCTATCCATTTATCCATCCATCCTTCTAACCATCTATCTATTCTTCTCTCTCACCCTACCTCCTTCCCTTCCTCTCTTTCTTCTGTTCCTTCCCTGTTTTCCATCCACCTATCCGTCTACTTATCCATTCGTCCATTCATCCATCTTTCCATTCATTCAATCAACCCCATCCCACTGCATCTCCCTGCCACCCACCCCAAGAAAGTTTTCTGGCCTTTTGTTTTTACACCGTCCATCTCACTTAAAGATAAATACAAGTAATTTGGATTAAGTTCACATTGAAGCTTTGGTGGTTTTTTTTTTTTAGATATATAGTCCTTTTTTTTTTTAACCTTCACCCTTTAAAACTAAATTCATTATTTATACAGATTATGCATAACCTAGGGTCTACTTACGTTGTAGTTGTAAATTTCACCCCTGAAATTAGAGTGTGTAAGAAATAACACTTTTATTTACATCAGATTTATTTTCCTGAACTGAAATTAAGTCCAATTCTAAACTCCAATTTCACTGTGTTGGATAGAAATATCAGGCGGCGTCACTGGGATTCCAGAACCCCATCCTCACATCTCCTCTTCTTTCTGTCTCTACTCAAATAGAGGTCCTGTGCAGTCCAGTAGTCTCAGACAGGCTACCCATTCTCCATTCCTCAGTCAGCACTGGTCACTGCTGATGTCCTCAATGTCCATGTTTACAAGATCTCTTTTTTTTTTTTTTTCGGTATGCGGGCCTCTCACTGTTGTGGCCTCTCCCGTTGCGGAGCACAGGCTCCGGACGCGCAGGCTCAGCGGCCATGGCTCACGGGCGCAGCCGCTCCGCGGCACGTGGGATCTTCCCTGACCGGGGCACGAACCCGTGTCCCCTGCATCGGCAGGCGGACTCTCAACCACTGCGCCACCAGGGAAGCCCACAAGATCTCCTGAAGGCAGGTACTCCAGGGCTTCTATGCCTGCCTTGGGTACAAGCATCCTTGCCTGAGCCCCTTAGCCTCCCTCCCTTAGCAGCCCATTCCTTGGAAAGCCTGCTGCCTGCGGGGCTGCTGTGAAAGAACACGCCACATGCCTAACTACCCAGGGACCCTGCACACTGCCCGCCTCCTCTCCAGGGTCTGGAGGAACTTTTCTCTCTGCCCTCCTTCACAGTTTTTGCCTACATGCGATCCTCAGAGGCACACCTCTCTTCTCTCCTCCTGGCATATTGCCCTCAGTCAGTTTAGGTTTATGATTTCAAAAGACCTAAAAATAAGTTTCCTGTAAACGGCTTCAGCTTCGCCATGCGTGGCAACACTACCAGAAATAAGGAAACAAAAGGCCAAGAAACTTTCCTGAGGGGTTGGAGTGAGAGGGGAGTTGCAGAGGGATGGGGTTGTTTTAACAGAAAGAATAGAAAACAAAGATTTCCAGCTTATCACTTTCATTATACTTAATGAAATTAATGCAGATGGTTTACTTGAAACTTAGCATAGTGATTACAAATCTGGTTTGGAAGTTTAAATACAGCTGTACCACAAGATATAATTTCCCTATACTTTCATTTTTTTCATCTATAAAATGGGGATAATAGTAATTATTTCAGAGTTGTGTTTAAGTGAGTTCTAAACATATTTGATAAAAACATTTTCTTAAAGCACTTTTATAGACAAGTCTAAGAGTCTAGAATAAAGCCTGGAATGTAGTAAGCACTGAGTTTTATTTATTATTTCCCAACTCAGTAGTGTAATAAAATAGAATTCGATTGATTGAATAGAAACAGAAATAAATTCTATGGAGCTGTTGCTTCTTTAGATATCAATTTTGAGAATAATTCAACTGATTGTGAACTTTTAGTTTGAAATGATATAAATTATTTTTAGAAGACTTTAAATCAGCTTTATACTTCTATCATAATCTACCTAAATAGGCTTGAATTACCATATCTAAATTCAAACCTCCAACCAAATCTCCATTATAATTCTTTTTCTCTCTACTTCCTTCCTTTCTCCTTGAACTGATTTTACCTACACATACGTCTCATTTGTAACTTACCTTCCTAGTAATTTTTTCTGCACCTTCATACAGATCAATTTAAAATTTTAATATGAATATCATGTAATTAAAGTTGCATTCCTCAGAAACACACCATTCTGCTCTGCAAATACCTTTGTAGGGGAAATTCGAAATTGACAAATACATTCACTTAAATGTTGCCTTGTGCTGAAAACTGAAGGAAAAAATTTTAATTGGCTACTTGTACAATCATTATTAATAAATCAACCCGTCTGATGTAAAGATGGATATTATGGTCATTTCAAAAGTGATTTTTTGTTTTTGGTAAGTGGGTCCTACAGCATTATGTCTTCATATTCGTGAGTTATTGCACCCTGGCTAGTATTTTCATTGCTGCCTTATGTTTATTTGCTGCAAATCCCTCTCAAAACTGTGTGCATTGGTTATAATGTTAATGAGGAAGATAACTCAAACTGAAATGCAAATCATAAATGCTTTAGAGTTTTAGAGAGATAGGGTAAATTTAACTCATTTTCAGCATGTGCAGCCTCAATTATGCATGGGATGAAATACAATAGGCAAATTGCAGCATAATAATAAATAATAAATTTAAAACCTATAACCTGTACAGTATTTAAAATGACAGTTTATCAAATTGCACATTATTCTTTTTCATTCATCTTTTCATCCTCTCTTTCTCAGTCTTCCCACCCCACTATTATAGGATAATGATTTCATAAGATCTAGAGTATTAAATTTTGCTTGCTCTACTGTCTCAAATTACCGTCTTTGTTATTACTGGTTTGTTTTTGTTGTCTTTCACAAGTCTTTGACTCAGTAGTGGTAGCAAATGACAGAGATCTTCAAGTGTCTTAAATAATGCCTATCAATGTAATAGTACTCCACCTGAGAGGATGCCTCCCTAGCGCCATTACCTAGTTTAATCACTGATCATTGTGCCCACCGTCTAATTGTGATAACAGTCTAATTGCAGCTGTTACAAGGATGCCAGTTAAGTAATCTGTGCTTCTCAATGGCAGCTTTGTTTTATAGGGCCATCTCTGACGAGACGAAATTGGCAGATACTTTTCTAACAAATGTTCATCCCAGATGCTGCTAGTATTTAAATAGGATGCACCAAGATTCAGATAGAAACATAAAATCATTTGATATTTTAAAACCTAGAAGTCTAAACTAATCTCATAGAAAGAACAGTAATTCAGTATGTGGGAAAGGGCCCTGTACTTGGTAAAACAAGTTAGATTTTTCAATGTTTATATGTCAAAGAGAACAGGGACTATATACGTAATATTTATTTTAACGTCATGTGGCGCCATTGTGAACATCAGTGCTAACACCCCATATGCGATGTATATATCTTCATTATCTCCCATTCAGGGTTTTTATTGAAATCTAATCAACCATTTTTTGGATGTGAAATTTTGTAGAACATTTGCTATTCCAAGAAGTCCTGAGGGTCTAAACCAGCAGTGAAAACCAGTCAGTTTTCCCAGATACCTACTAAGTAAACCAGTTCGAGACTTATATGAAAGTATATCCCATCTCAATGTTTTCCTTACATTTAAATTCCCAACTAAGGCAATGCAGAAGTTCACTTTCGCTTTATGCATAATTTATTGCTTGGTACCCCTCCAAATAAAATTCCTGTATGAATGATCACAACCCCTTCCATGCCTGTGTTGTTGTCGCTACAGTGAACAGGGAAATAAATAAGACCAAAGGAATGAAAATGAATGTTTTGGTTTCATTACATTGTTAAGTCAGTTTTGTGCGTTGAATTATTTAGCATCTTAATAATAAATTTCCCTAATGATTTAACATGTGCTCAGTTCATAGGTTAAAGTCAGAAATAGCAAAGCTACCAGATGGCTAGTAACCAGATTAAAACAAAACAAACTGCAGTATTATTTTTAAAAGAATTAAGCAGGTTTCAATTTTTTTCAAAATACTTTTATTTGTAGGCAGCAATTAGGAGAAACAACGTGTACCAGCACACAGTTAAACTGGCTTTTATTCTTCACTTGAGACTAGTTCTAATTGATCACTATGCTATTGTATGATTTGATTGTGCTGACAGTTACATGCCACTGTTCCCATAATAACAATTTTTCTTCTTTGTTCAAATGAATTTCCTAATTACACGTGTGATGGGATGTTTTAATTCTTTTCCCTTTTCAAATCCACCTTCCTGTTGCAATGCATGATGGGCAGGCTCAATATTGTGCATGACACCCGCTACAAGTGTTGGTAGGTGCCAGCTTTGTTTCTTGATTATCTTAAACCTATGGTGCACCTCACAGCCCCTCAAAATCCACTGCTAAGTTTAACTTATATCTATTGGGCAAGTCCATTTCCTTTTTACTAACACCTGTCAATTAAATGCCATTTTCTATTTAATTGACATGGACTCACATAAATGTTTTCTTTACACACAAGTTTCCTTTAGTCACCTTTAGTGGATTTTGATTGGACTATGAGTTCTGGTGTGTAAGAAAAAAAAAACTATCTCATAAAAGTAATATATTGTATATTTTTACAATAGTAAATAAGAAAACATACTTTTATTCAAACAGATAATTGTATATATGAAGTAAATACCTGTATTTTGACTTAGATTTTGAATGTCTGACTATGAACACTATATAAAATTCTTGTTTTTGACTTAGCAAATTAAGCCTGTTTGTGTCAATTTTCTTGATTTGATGGTAACAAGCTTTTTTTCCCCTTTTTTTTCTCTTTCATCCCCCTTCCCCTTCTCTCCTTGGAATGTTGTCCTGCTTTGCGCTGTGATTGCATGTCACTCACTGGTGATGATGCCCCGTCACACGGCTTGTTGCTGTGATAAATACCATGCCCAATTATCTCCTCCATGTTGCCATGGTTTCCATATTGCTACACTCTTCTGTATGTTTGCTTATATGATTTTCCCTCCGAAAGTTCCCATGGTGCACGGTGCTACGCCAGCCACTGTGTCCGCAGCAACAACATCTGCCACAAGTGTTCCCTTCGCTGCAACCGCCACAGCCAACCAGGTTTGCTAATTTACAGCTTTGTTTCTTAAAAACCAACTCTCGTAGGGCTCAGTCCAACAGCCCTGACGCACGTGAATTTCCCACTGAGGTCCGTGGGAGTCGCGTGTCTGTGAGGGCTGTAGAGGGTGCTTTAAGAGCATGGGGTTTCAAAGATACCTCTTGTTGGCCTACACATTCTCTCTGATGAGCGGCAGAATGCTTTTATGCCATTTATAAGTGCTCCAAAGTTGTCGCAGCTCCATTTCTAAAGCTACTAAAATGATATTTACACAAGCAATTCTCAGTTGGGCTCAATCCATCACGCAGGTGTTTCGACCAATCGAAATTATATAGGGTAGTGTATACAGGTGTTGAACTACAATGCGGCACACCTGAAACTTACCATTTTTAAAATACAGGTGATTTTAAGGTTTTTGTTATACGCATTTGATACATACAATTTCTTAGTTCTTGCCCAAATTCTTCATAAAAAGCAAAATATTTAAATGTGTTATCTATGCCACAAATGACCACTCTTGTAAATAGAGTTTGTTATAAATTCATTATAGTTTTATTCAATAAGCAGATTGCATATTCAAAATAGGTTAAATTTGTGTCCAAGTTTTGATTCTCAATGATTTAAGGGAAAAAATAAAATTCCTAAGTGCTCTTATTTCTGTAACTACTCAGCATAAACGTTGAGGGTTATGAAGGGAAAAAAAAAAAGGCATCCAGTACGGCAAATTGAGTCATTCTATGTTCCATACAAGTTTATGGAGTGACAGATACACAGGGTATTTTTAAGTGGAAGGAATCTGTTTCAGAAATTTAAACTTTATGATGTGAGTATTCAAAAGAAATTGATTATTAAAATATTTACATTTTAAAATCTGCATGGATTCAACCAGCGTTTTCTGCTCCTATTTAAAATTATGTTCTAGAAAATACTGGTTGAATCAAAGTCAAATTTATGTAAAGTAGGTTTTGGCTTGAATATATAGATATGTTTGTTATGAACGTAAAGTTCAGTAGGGTTAATAGCATATGAAAAAATCTAGAGGCAAATCAAGTTTCAGATAACCCCCAGACCAAGGTTAAATGTAGCCAAATGATTCTCAGAAGAACCAGTATCAGATGGGAATCAACATGTTGCCCCTTTGGGAAAAGAAGAACAATTAAGTACCATCCGAATTCGCAGTTATTGCTATAAGGAGTAGCCACCCTTGTTTCTGTAGTGCACCGTGTACTGTTGAAGAAGAACTATAAGCTATTAGTACAGCCATTAAAAACTTTCAAAAGCAGCATGCCAAAATGGGTGTATTTTAAAGTTTCAGACAAGCTTTAAACATTTCTTGGCAAAGAATCGTTAGTTTTTCCGAAGCTTGTCAAAATAGCCCTGGATTTATGCTCACACATCAGACTCATTTACAAGAATGCTAGATTGTGCATCTGTGGCATGTTAGTAAGTAATCTATGGTAGAAATTTCTTAATGGAGTCAATGCAATCCGTTGATGGTGCAGATTAATGATGTTGAACTCTCTTGTGTGTACCATGTATGACTATAGAATTGCTGGTGTAAGCAGAAGTACAGCAAAGCAAATTTCAACACGCCCTGGCCACCTTGGTTGTAGGGGACACTTTACTTTTTGCATTGTGCTGTGACCATTTCATGCATAATCTTGGGTCTTCATACTGTTTCACAACCAAAAGAAAGAAAAGGGAATGGATATATATATACACACATATATTATATCTACATATACATACATATGTATATGCCTACAGTACAGTAGCAATGCTGGAAATAGCTGATGCCACAAAATGCAGCCTGCATGCATGCAGAAGTTTATAGCTGGCCCTTCATCTGCATCGATTGGTGTTGAAGGTCCTTGGTATGTTTCGACAGCCCCATCCTTGATGCTTCTACACTGTTGGGTGCAACATCCTGTCCTGCAGCAGCAGGAAAAATGGTATGAGAAGCTTCATTATGCTTGGAGCACATTTTCGTGCCATTTGCCAATGCTGTAAAATTGTGTAAAGATATCATCTGAGAAATGGAAATAAAATAGAGACATAATTAATTTACACTGCAGACTGTGGACTGTAATATGTTGAATTGGTCTAGGACAACTAAATCGAAACAACAACAAAATGCCTTCATGTATGTGATTTTACTGTTCTCCCATCAACCTTGCCAAAATGGGACTCGGGCCATTTTAGAGATGAGGAAACCTAAGCATAGAGTAAGTGCTTTGCTCAAGGTTACACACCGGGAAATGGATCACTAGTGTTAGAACCCGTGCTTTCACTCCTCTGATCGTCTTCGTCTATAGGATAGATGTCATACATCTGTCTCCCAGGATAGCAGTCATACTCGTCTATAGGATAGATGTCATACATCTGTCTCCCAGGATAGCAGTCATACTTCTGGGCTGGAGGAGAATCAGGCTACAAACTGGAAGATCTTGGCTTTTGGGATGATGGAAACAAGTCACCTCTATATTCCTTATTGTATTTCCTTATTGTATTTTCTCTCAAGTTTTGTAATTCTCTTGCCCATTTAAAATACAATAAAATGTGCAGTTGGGATTCAGAAATGGGTTCTGAAGTAGATTTAACACCGTTATCCAGTTCTTTTGAAATACTCCTTTATAATTCTTACCTGGTACTTTTAACTTGGAAAAAAGTTAGACACCATCAGTTGAATGAAAATGTAGAAACTGGTTGCACAAAAATAGGCAAGACATTTCTTTACTTTTTGGATTACGGAATAACTGAAACCACAGGTGTGTGTGTGTAGGCCAACAAAAAGGGCTTCTTTCAATTACTGCTCTGCATGAATTTTTGATAGTTTTACTTCTCTTCCTAAAAACTGATAACATGTATAGAATAGTATTTAACACAAAGATTTTTAAAAATGAGTTGCTACTTTGGCATTAAGTTTACATTAACTTACTGTTATGTTGACCAGATAAGGACTGTCACCTCACAGCTGAATTTCACTTTTCTTAAAAAATTTAATATTAAAATGTTTTCATCTCTTGGTTGTTGGCTTGCTTGCATGGGTCATTCATTAAATAATTTTTTATTTGCTAGATACCCATAATATCTGCCGAACATCTGACTAGCCACAAGTATGTTACCCAGATGTAGAATTTTCATCACTACACAGTAAGTTCATTGTGTAATATAGAGTTTATATCCGTGGTCGTTTTTTTTTTAAGATAACAATTGTGTAATGCACTTAAGAAAATTTTATAAAATTTCAAAGAAAGTATTTATATAGAGCTCACAATTTTATCTTAGGTGGGTTACAAGGCATTTTATCATGTGAATTCATAATAAATATGTTGATGTCACTTAAATATGTGTAATACTTAGGATATATTAATTTTGTTTTTATTTCATACTAGAAATAAACACAAGAGTGAAGAAAAAAGGCAACTTAAAACTAAATAGAAGGCATAGATCAGAGGCTGGCAAACTTTTTCTTGAAAGATGAGATAGTAAATATTTTTGGCCGTGTGGGCCATAGGGTTTGTGTTACAGCTGCTCCACTCTGCCACTGTCGCACAAAAGCAGCCAGAGACAACGTGTAAACTAAAAGGTGTGCTGTGTCCCAATAAAACTTTATTTACAAAAACAGGCAGCAGGCCAGATTTGGCTCACAGGCAGTAGTTTGCTGATCCCTGGTGTAGGTCAGCATTTATTTTATTCAAAAATTGCTTTGCTAAATCCTAAATGAGAACATGTACCCACTTTACCCCGTGCTTCGCCACACACAGGGTCATTAGAATATGAAGAGTCTGATTTAAATAAATATATTCACACACGGATGTATGTGCACGTGTACACACACACACACACATCTATACATTCAGGTAAACTTTAGGTACTTCAGAATAGTCACCCTGGAGGATCATATAATTCTAAAGATGTTGTCGTTTCTCAAATGATTTGAAAGTCTTGTGGTTTACTTTCAGACACATTGACTTAGATACTTGCAAAGATGACCATTTTTCATCCATAGAGCGTATGTTTTATTCAGTATGCATGTGTTCAAGTTATCTACGTGCTCAGAAGTGTATTAAGTATCTATTTTTATATTTAGAAAGAGCCATAATGCTTAAAACTGAGTCTGGTAAATAAGAGGGGTGATCATTCTTTGTTGCTTCCTTTCATTCATTTATCTGTTCATTAACATATTTACAAATGATTTTTTGGTGCTACTGTGTGTTAATTACCAGGTCGAGGAAATAAAGATGAGTAGATGATGAGATAATGATGTAACTTTCAGCACTCTACATTAAAATAAGAGAGGTGTGAACACATTTCTCTTGGAGCAAAGATGAGGGAGCAGCTCTTCCTAACAGAGTCAGAAATTAAGTGAATTTGGACAATCAAGATTGTTACAGAGTGAAGCGAGATGTCACGGCCTTACAGAAGAAGGGACAGAGGTGTTGAGTCAGGAGATGGGGCAGTTCAGAGGCCCTTGAGCATAGCAACAGCTGGTCAAAGGGTGAACCCACGTAGGAGAAGTGTATAGATGAAATCTGAGAGCTGTTTAAGAAAGAAATAGACTCAATCTGAGAAGTACTACCAGAGACATGCTGCAATCCTGAATTAAATGACTGAAACTGATTTTTGTGTTTCGTAAGTTCTCTCAATGCAGTTCTGATAATGTTTATTATTCTGAACAATAGCCACATTTTGAATAAGCACATCGCTTTGTGGTCTGTAGGTTTGGAAATAGCGTTGTCTTTTTGACATGTTAAAAGAAAACTGTTTCAAGCTTTTAGTCAGTTGGGTGTGTTTGATATGTATATCTGTAACTACGTTCTATTTCTTAGCAATAATCCAGGTTAAAAAAAATGATAGCAAATGGCCGTAAGTTCATCAATTAGCAAAACAGTGGATTTGTGTGTATTGAAACTTAGGCTCTTTAATGTTCTGTTTAACAAATGATTACTCATTTTCATGAGGAGTTACAATACTTAAACTGGTTTTTGAGTGCAGCAAAATCGTGATTTCTTTCATTCTCTAGGTTGTGTGCTAAAGCATATTTTAATATGTAAAGATTCTCTGGGAACAAATTTCATGTAAAAACTGGAACTCAGTTCACAGGTGCATTGTAATATCAGTTCAACCTTAATTTGTCAGGAGCATAAGGAACAATTTTTATTTTCTTGCTTTAGTGGGAAAAATCCAAACGTTATCCAAAACAGTCATGTAGAGTATCGTTCTTTTATTTTTTTCCAAACACATACTGTGCTAATCAAGCACCCAAAGAGAGCAAATTGTGTTTAACAGGATTGTTGCATGGATTTTAATTTCGTGGGCCAAACCATTACTCTTGAAACCTATTAACCTTTAGAAGTAAAATGAGTTGTAAGTTCTGCCCCACAAGGACAGTGGTAAAAAGAGCTCTACTACATTATGCCCCTTGAGTCTACAAATGTATTTTATACTTTGAGCTTGGTGTTGGGTGATATTTGTTCAGAGTCTACAGTTTCATTAAGCTGTGCATGTCATTTTATTCTCGAAGAAATGATAAACAAATGTAGGTCCTTTGTACTTGTGAAGTGTTTTTTGTTTTTACATGAAGATACAATATACACGTGTTCACTCTTTAAACCAAGAAATACAGTTTTCATGTTGAATGCATATTGGAAACTGCTGTTAGATATTGGCTGTTTTAACGAAGATTATCTCTTTTTCCCTTGCAGATCATGCTAAGGAGGAAAGGACAGTGTGCTTGGTTAGAGTAAAGGACGAGGTCATTAACCATAGTGTATATACCGTCAAGCAACACACACAAAAACCCCTCAGCCACAAGACATCCGCATATTGCATGTTAACCAGAAGACAAGACAACATGGAAATCCACTGCACACTGTTGCCTATACACTTTGTACATTTAATTGATATTTGTGCTGAGGTGATATTCCTGTCTAAAAGAACAACATTGTCTTTCTTTTCTAGCACAGAGTGATGCATTCAAATATGCAGACCTAATTAGTTTCCTATATATTCATGCCATCTTGAAAAGACAGACTATGGTGTAACCATGATTCTATTATGTATTGGTACGTCTGTAGACCAAGATATAATTTTTTAAAAATAAGTTTATTTCTTTCAAGGTTTACAAATAACAAAGGTGCACCTTGTATTTAAAATTGCCATTATAGATGAGCGCGTGCATGCACAGTCATTTTTGTTTAAGAGTAATATTTTTAATGTAGTAGATTTTAAGATGTGGTGAGGGAGGGATCTGACAGAGATGAATGTGCCAAGCAAAACCACAACTGTGTATCTTTTAAAGCACATCATGGCTTTAAGTACCATGTTGTTAAGGATTCTCATAAAGTGCCATAGACTGTACATCAAACTAGAGTATTATTTCTTCAGTGTTATTGTTTTCGGAGCCACATTTTGTTGCTTATTTGCTAGTACTAATCAGTCAAAGGGCACCATTCTTTTTTTTTTCCTTTGTTTTTTTGGAAACCAAAGCTGTCTCAGAAATGGCCGATTTAACTTTACAGTAACAAAATAGACAGCACAATACAAACTCTCTCAATACAGATAAACTCACACATACTGGAGATATATAGATATATATATATAAAATTATTTTAATGCATTGTAGTGTAATATTTATGCATACTATACTGTATAACATGTTATTCAAAAGGGATATGCCATTTCTGAGACACGATAACAAAAAAAAAGTTGGAGGAAATTATTTTGCTTCTATTTATAGCTCTGTCAAAAGTCAGAAGACTCTAAATGCTTTGCAAAAATGGTTTCACATTTGCTTAAAGGCTTCATCACAGTCACATTTAAAATAGTGACTCTAAACAAAGAAGAAAGCAGCACTCATCAGATGCATGATAAACCAAAATATGAAAATGGGAAATGTTTAATTAACCTAGTCACTGGGTGGGTTAAGTACATGGGTGAATTTTATATGTGATTTGTTTTGTTTTGTTTTGTTCAGATTTACTGCTTATAGCCTTAGAAAGCCTTTTACAAAATTAAAAAAAAAATAGATGTGCATTCAGTTTTTAAGAATGGATTCATCCAAAGGAATTCCTTTTTTGTGGTTTGGATGTTGCAGCTAGTAAAGGATATTTTTGCTCTGTTCAGCAGTTCTAAAAATTGCTGAAGTAGGGGCCAGGTCACTGGTAGTTCTAGTATGGAATGGGAGAAGTGAAAGTTCAGTTCTAGAACTTTCCATACTTCCAAGTTTACTGCAAGTTTTTATGCTTGAGAGAGATGCTTTCTAATATAAGACTGATGCGTTGATTTTACTGATTGTACTGTACATCTATTAAAGCCTTAGATTATTACATTACGGGTTGGAACCCATACCAATGTAATTTCAATCGTGTTAAGAGAGTAATGGTGACTCCATATGTTATTGTAGTTAGTTACATTATAGAATATTACTTATTTTTCTTGTTAAAATGTAGTTTTTCATTTCCTACATTTATTAGATTTCATTTTCTATTAACAATTGAATACCATTTCAGTTTATAGACTCTTGTTTTATTAGATTTTACCGATGAATTTTTCAAAATACAAAAAAAAATTAAAGTAGTTTTTCCTTCATAACATACTCAGTTTTGAATTACATGTAGTGTCATATGAATATTCGTATTATTGTTAACTAAATGATTTATATTTTACTGATTTAATATTAAAGTGTAAGAATGTCAGTCATTGTTAGTTCTTGTCTAGTTTTCATTAAAAGAACAAAGATCTTTTATATGGATATCTTATAAATATATAATCATTGCTAAGTAAGAAGTTAAGTTGTTGCTATCGCAACAATCCTGGCAGACAATTGAGTAATATTTTGATGATTTATTTTGTTTGTAATTAGTTATTATAAGAAGATCTAGATCCTAGATATTAGAATAAAATTTATTTTCTACTGTATCCATTTCAAATGTTAAAGTATTGTTTAATATTTTTGAAATCCCTGAATATCAGGCCTTGTTATAAATAAGCTGCATAATCAATAAATAGAACAAGGGACTTTTTGTTGATAATCCAAATACTCAAAGTTTACGTAATGAGAATTATAGCGTGTGTGCAAACTCTTGAGGGTTGATTATGCTGCAATTTAGCATGTTGGAACGTCTAGAGAGAAGGTTGACTTTTTGCACTTCTGTATATAGTCAAAAGAGAGAAACCTGTATAATAGTAAGATCTTATTTTGAATAAAAACGTCTATAATTACAAGGAGTTTTGTTAAGGCTAATACAATGACAGACTGAGCAAAATTGCTTGCAAAAGTGGCACAGAGTTAGCACTCCATACCCCTTCAAACATGTTGCTTTGCTTTTTGTGGACAGCTTGTAGTTTGCCAGGATTTTTTCAGCTGGAAAGATATGCCATCCTTCCGAGATCTCATGACTGACAAAAACTCCATTGGGCCAAATCTGCCTGAAGATCATTACCAAAACTAGCAGGTACTTCAACCATTAAGGTGAAATCATGGATCAAATATTCCTTACATTTTTCAAAACTACTGCATGTTTAAAACTTCAACAAAACAAAAAAGAGACAGAACTATACTAAGGACATATACTATTCAAATCAGTTTCTGCCAATTTCAGTGGTTTATTGTTCACAAAAAAAAAAAAAGAAAAAAATCTTCAAAACAAGTATTGACTTTCACAAAATTTCAACCATAAACAGGCAAACCAAACAGCACACAGTAGCTATAGTTGTTATGTGATTGTTTTTTAATTGCTGTAGGATCCTGTTCTTTCAGCAGGTGAAAAAGATAAAACACAGTTCAAATTTCATGGTTTTAATTTTCAACTCAGAAGCACTCAAAAAAGCAAATGTGATAATGGGCACTTGTTTAATGAATTAGTGTATCCAGCCTTCACTCCAGCTGGTTATGGTGTTGCACTTACCAGCAACCCTACGCTTTCATCTGCTGAAAGGACAGATGTGCTTGGTTTTACTATTATGTAATCACAACTTACTTTCTGCTTGTAGTTGCTTAAAATTATGTATTTTGTCTTGGGCTGCAATTTGTTTTATGCTTATTTTATTATTACTGCAGTAGTTGACTTTGCTGTATGGAAAAATAAAGTGAAATTGCCCTAATAAAACTTCTCTTTCTTAAGTATATTTGTGTATCTATCTGAGATTGAAGAGTAAATTATTTTTGTGCGTTTCAAGCATCCATGCATGTCTGTCTTGACGAACATCATGATGTAGAAATTCAATATAAGGTGTTAACTGATGGCAAGTAAGGCACTGACTGTCTTCCCCACTAGCCTCTCAGACCAAGAGGGAGAATCTGAATCATGATGTATTGCCACCCACTGCCCAGTGTTCTCTGAAAAATCTCGTCCTCCTTTCCTCTGACACTTTAAGTGCTGTTTGATAGATTTTAGATGCTGGAGGGGAAAATTCTAAGGGAAAAAAGGAAATTCTCATCAATTCTTTCTGTAAACGAAATTTTATTTGCCTGACTGCCCCAGGAGACTGGCACTGGATGTCAGGCAATCTGAGAGAATAGTTCAATAAATGCAGTAATGATGACACTTGATTCAGAGGGATAAAGGTTTATGCACACACACAGCTGAACCAAGCCATGACATGACTCTTGGTTATGTTTGTGTGCGTGTGTGTGTGTGAGTTTTTTAAATGGTGAATTAAAAATTCTGTTGAAGTGAAGCCTGGTATCCCACATGGCTTTGCATTTTGCAGTTTTCTCGGATAGTCAGTGAAAGCCAGAGTTCCAATGTGAAGAAATTTGCTCATTTGATCATTTAGTGCTACTCTGTGTGACTGTGTCACTTGACGTTTATTTGGTCAGAGCCTACAAATTCTCCTTTGTAGGTCAATGCTTGTTTTCCAAAACATACTGCAATAAAAATAACTGCATTACTTATGATTAATACAGTTCTGTGACTGGCTGAGTTCTGTGGAACACTTCTGTTGTTTTCAGTGGACTCAACTATTCAAGGTGCTGCACCCCAGAGAGTAGCTGCCCTGGGGGAGATTATCTAAAGCAGGGGTTCACAGCCTTTTTGAGTAACAGCAAAACATCTGGCTCCTCTCCAATTAGTGATAGTACTTTTGGGTAACTTTTAACTGAAAAAATACGGTAACAAATAGCAATTGTAACGTTTTTGTTAATCACAACAACATATACATGCATCTGAAAAACAGTCATTTGAGATACTCATTCTCCAGACAATGCTTATTGTTCAGAAGGAGTTATTACTGTAGGGACCACTAGGGGTCCTCAGCTCACAGGATGGGGCCCTGTCTTAGAAGTCTGGTTTCTTATTTCATTACAGACCCTTGACATTCACGGAGTTTACACCTTGGAATGGCCCTGAAGATCAGTGACAATCTAAATTTGACTGAGGCGCACCTTCATACAGGAAATAGTCACTCAACATGGCAGTGAACCTGTGGGACAGTCAGCAACGAGATTTTGCTATTTTTCTACTTGTTTTTTTTTTTTTTGCGGTACGCGGGCCTCTCACTGTTGTGGCCTCTTCCGTTGCAGAGCACAGGCTCCGGACGCGCAGGCTCAGCGGCCATGGCTCACGGGCCCAGCCGCTCTGCGGCACGTGGGATCTTCCCGGACCGGGGCACGAACCCGTGTCCCCTGCATCGGCAGGCGGACTCTCAACCACTGCGCCACCAGGGAAGCCCTTTCTACTTGTTTTTACTCCACTCACTGATGAGTCTGAGGCAGTCACTTTACTATTTGAGACAGTCTATATGTTCTGGAGAAAAATTATAATGTTCAAGATTTGGAAACTTATTACAGCCTAGAACACATCCACTTTAATGTTCAAAGTCCGCGTATTAATATGAAGGGATACAAAATGCGAAAGTTGGAGAATTAAATGTTAAAGGATTTGTTTTGACTTTTCTTGACCTTTCAAAAACACTGAACCTCCCTGAAGTGACTAGAAAGTGGCCTTGTGCTACGGCTGGCCTCAGCCCAGCCTCCAGCATACGGCCCTCGCTATGGTTGGTCCCAGCTATGCAGCACTTGGGGTGGGCAGTAAATAAATCTGAAGCTACCCTCAGGCTGTAGCTGTGTGAGGCCACACCAGGCCACAGCTTACAACTCCAGACTTCTTATGAGTTGGACTCTAGGTTCTCAAAGGGCCCTGTGTGTTCTGAACTCCCGAAGAGCAAAATATAGATGTGTGCTGGGGCCGATGGAGATGCTGGAGAACTCTCCTTCCTCCAAGCCCTGTAGCCAAACTCCCTCAGAGCTGGCACTTGCCCCGGACACCTGGCATCCTCAACTGCCCTGTCCTACCCTTTGCCTGTCCTCCACCAGGGGGCTGAGGCAACCAAGGGGGTCAGAGCTACTCCTTTTTGTCTTAGGAAGCAGCCCCCTCGGTTCTCTTCCTTTTTTGTCGTATGAGCTTTTTCTTTATTCATGGGATATTTTTCTTTTGCTAATTAAATGTTGGGGAAAAAAATATAGCCTGCCCTTGAGTGTACCATTTTAGGAGAAAAGAGCAGTGGCAGATTAGAACACAGACAAAATCTGTTACTATTAGTGACCTATTTCGGTTTTTCAGAAAAAATTTACTGAAGCAAGTGCGGTCAGTTTCTTTCTCCCTCACTGGGTTTCATAATGACAAGACAGAATTTCTAACAGGTAGAGAATAAACCTGAAGGTTCGTCCATGGTGGTGGGGGGCCACCGGGTTGTTATGTGAATTCTGACTGCTGTCGGTCACAGGTGCCTCTTGGTGGAGCCTGGGCTGTTGAATCCCTGCCCTTGGAATTTAGCAGAGCCTGGTGGCTGCGTTCAACTGCGGCTTCAGGTGGGCTTGTATGATTCCACTGCAAAGGGCACAATTTCACTGGAGGGAAATTTTAACTATTGCAACCACTGCATGCGCTGAGGTCATGAATTCATCTAGGAAATAAAAAAGCATAGAACACTTCCATAGAAGTGTTCCACATCTGGATGAGTCCTCAGACCCCCAAGTGCCTCGCTTATTAAATCTGTTCTGACACTAGATATACAGTTGCTATAGGGGAATTAAATAATGAAATATACCCCCCAAGCTATAGCTGAAAGGCAATTGCTTGGACCAGGGTAGCTGTGACCGAAATTACCCATGCAGACAGGATCCATTCACAGGAGAACACCGTGTTCACAAGGGGTGTAGAAATAGTGGTGGTGGTGCCTTTCAAGGTCTGGACCTCAGTGAGCAGTCTGCAGAAGAAGTCCATGCTTGAACTTAAATGTAAAGCAATGCCGTGCCAAAGAACCAGAAAGTTAGCCAAGCAGATCTCCAAAATCTATTTAGAACAGCACACAGTACACTAGTCTAGAAAAGAGTATTATAAGTCTCTTCACTAAAGTCTTATGGTGAGAGACCCCTGAAGTCGCATAATATAACAGGACTTTAGGTTTCGGATGAAAGTAGAAGGACATCTGAGGAGCTTGACTTTAGGTTTTGGATGAAAGCAGAAAGACATCTGAGGAACTAGAAGCCTGCAGCAGAGGCTGAACAAAAGAAGCCTTTGTAATGGACAACTAGCAAATTAACAGTCGAAATCTGGACACGGTGAATGGGGCTTCAGTAACAGGAAGAACGTCAGCACTTGCCCTGCTTTGCCTTGGCACTGGGAGGCACTGCCTCTTCCTTTCACAAATGCAACCAATTCCCAGATGTGGGCTTAGGTGGACTCTGAAGATAGATAGAAGTAGTAATATCTGGAGGGTTAAGGAATGAGACAGAGAGAAGGGCACTTTTGACAACCTTGTGCATGTTAGCGGTGGGTACTACCCAGGGCCACCAACAACACAGTTGCTGGTCAAACCACAGGAAAAGAGTATAACCTCCTGAAATGATTATTGTTAAGACATGCATTGGAAGCTTCCTTAAACTCATAAAAATCAAAGCTACTCATTAGAAATGGCATTAAAGCACTGGGGGAGGCACTGCAAGTGGTTAAGATCAAGGGTTCTGCAATCAGTCCACCTGGACTCATGTCTCAAGTTTTCAGTTCTTTGACCTTGGCGGAGCCACATCACCTCTCTGGGACTCAAGTTTCCACCTTCGTAAGATAGAAAGAGCAATGAGAATATTTACCTTGCAGGGTTGCTGAATGGTTTCCAGACTGAATTACCTGGGGCATCATTAAAAAAGTATTGATGCTTGGTCCCTTCCACCAGACATTCTGATGTAATTGCTATGGAGGCAACTACTGGGTTAATGTATATAAAATGCTTAGAACAGTGCCTGGCATACAGCAAGAAATGGATACACGGTAACAATGATTGCTATTTTATCATTATCCATTTTTCAGATGACTCCACGTAATCTTTAATTTTCATCCTAGTTCTTAGGTTACACATCCCTTTCAAAGCAGCCATGGACATACTCTATTTGTGTCATCTCTAATTCTATCTTTCCTGTTCAGAAGTGAAACTCTATCTTCCTGTTATTTACCACCACAACAGGTCCTGCTCATTGTTGCAAATACAGCGAACATTTCAAAACTAGAATCAAGTGCTTTCTGACTCACTGAATATTTTAAATTCATGAGCCAGCATGATATGATCACAGACCATACTTAACCATGTCAATTTGAAAGCGACCCTTTAGATGTACCTAAACTCAACTATTGGAATTCCCCCTTTACTTAAATCAAGATCAAATCATAGAATGGATGCCT
The DNA here is from genome assembly GCF_963455315.2 of Globicephala melas. Lineage (NCBI taxonomy): Eukaryota > Metazoa > Chordata > Mammalia > Artiodactyla > Delphinidae > Globicephala > Globicephala melas. The sequence goes on along the minus strand of NC_083317.1, from coordinate 113,982,998 downwards.
TAATGATCATGAAAACTGTGTCATTAATATATTTAAAGTGTTTTATTATATTTATCAAAATATTTCTAATTACATTTGAGTGGCACTACTATATTTATCATATTTCATCATAGGTTTAGTTTAGATGCTTAAATTAGCACTGACTCGGCTCCATAAACACACATAAGAATCTAGCCAGAATTGGGAGATTGGGATTGACATATATACACTAATATATATAAAATGGATAACTAATAAGAACTTGCTGTATAAAAAAATAAAATTCAAAAACAAACAAACAAAAGAATCTAGCCAGGCACCATGCTGGGCTTGAGCTGCAAGGTTGAAAGGCAAGAACCTCACAGGGCAATGACTAAAACAAGACGTAGAGGCCACTGCATACACACGGAGCTAGTATTTCCTACCTCCCACTCCTGCTCCAAGCCCTTAACTGAACCACAAAATAGATTAGAATAGGTTAAATGAAAACCACCCTCTCTTCTCGAATACAATACTATGACTACTCTATTCATTATCCAACTCATTTTATCCTTAAAAAGTAACCTGAGGGGCGGAGGGGAAGATGGCAGAAGAGTAAGATGCGGAGACCACCTTCCTCCCCACAGATACACCAGAAATACATCTACATGTGGAACAACTCCTACACAACACCTACTGAATGCTGGCAGAAGACCTCAGACCTCCCAAAAGGCAAGAAACTCCCCCACGTATCTGGGCAGGGCAAAAGGAAAAAGAATAAACAGAGACAAAAGAATAGGGACGGGACCTGCACCAGTGCGAGGGAGCTGTGAAGGAGGAAAGGTTTCCACACACTAGGAAGCCCCTTCACGGGCGGAGACTGCGGGTGGCGGAGGGGGATAGCTTCGGACCCGTGGAGGAGAGCGCAGCAACAGGGGTGTGGAGGGCAAAGCGGAGAGATTCCCGCACAGAGGATCTGTGCCGACCGGCACTCACCAGCCCGAGAGGCTTGTCTGCTCACCCGCCGGGGCGGGCGGGGCTTCGAGCTGAGGCTCGGGCTTTGGTCGGAGAGCAGGGAGAGGACTGGGGTTGGCTGCGTGAACACAGCCTGAAGGGGTTAGTGCACCACGGCTAGCCGGGAGGCAGTCCTAGCCTGGAGGGAGTCCGGAGAAAAGTCTGGACCTGCCGAAGAGGCAAGAGACTTTTTCTTACCTCTTTGTTTCCTGGTGCACGAGGAGAGGGGATTAAGAACCCTGCTTAAAGGAGCTCCAGAGACGGGCGTGAGCCGCTGCCAAAAGCGCGGACCCCAGAGACGGGCGGGAGACGCTAAGGCTGCTGCTGCCGCCACCAAGGGGCCTGTGTGCGAGCACAGGTCACTATCCACACCCACCTTCCGGAGAGCCTGTGCAGCCCGCCACAGCCAGGGTCCCGGGATCCAGGGACAACTTCCCCGGGAGAACGCATGGCGGGCCTCAGGCTGGTGCAACGTCACGTCGGCCTCTGCCGCCGCAGGCTTGCCCCGTACTCCGCGCACCTCTCTCCCCTGGCCTGAGTGAGCCAGAGCCCCCGAATCAGCGGCTCCTTTAACCCCGTCCTGTCTGAGCGAAGAACAGACGCCCTCCGGCGACCTACACGCAGAGGCGGGGCCAAATCCAAAGCTGAGCCCCTGGGAGCTGTGAGAACAAAGAAGAGAAGGGAAATCTCTCCCAGCAGCCTCAGGAGTAGCGGATTAAAGCTCCACAATCAACTTGATGTACCCTGCATGTGTGGAATACATGAATAGACAACGAATCATCCCAAATAGAGGAGGTGGACTTTGAGAGCAAGATCTATGATTTTCTCCTCTTCCTCTTTTTGTGAGTGTGTATGTGTATGCTTCTGTGTGAGATTTTGTCTGTATAGCTTTGCTTCCACCATTTGTCCTAGGGTTCTATCCGTCCGTTTTTTTTTTTCTTAATAATTATTTTTTAATTTAATAACTTTATTATATTTTACTTTATCTTCTTTCTTTCTTTCCTTGCTTCCCTCCTTCCTTCATTCCTCACACCGTCCCTCCCTCCCTCCTTTCTTTCTTTCCTTCCTTCTTTCCTTCTTTTCTTCTTTCTTTCTTTCTTCCTTCCTGCCTTCCCTTCTTTCTTCTTTCTTTTTTTCTTTCTTTCTTTCTTCCTACTTCTACTAATTCTCTCTACTTTTTCTCCCTTTTATTCTGAGCTGTGTGGATGAAAGGCTCTTGGTGCTGCAGCCAGGAGTCAGTGCTGTGCCTCTGAGGTGGGAGAGCCAAATTCAGGCCACTGGTCAACAAGAGACCTCCCAGCTCCACATAATATCAAACGGTGAAAATCTCCTAGAGATCTCCATCTCAACACCAGCACCGAACTTCACTCAATGACCAGCAAGCTACAGTGCTGGACACCCTATGCCAAACAACTAGCGAGACAGGAACACAACCCCACCCATTAGCAGAGAGGCTGCCTAAAATCATAATAAGTCCACAGACACCCCAAAACACACCACCAGACATGGACCTGCCCACCAGAGAGACAAGATTCAGGCTCATCCACCAGAACACAGGCACTAGTCCCCTCCACCAGGAAGCCTAAACAACCCACTGAACCAACCTTAGCCACTGGGTACAGACACCAAAAACAACAGGAACTACGAACCTGCAGCCTGCAAAAAGGGGACCCCAAACACAGTAAGATAAGCAAAATGAGAAGACAGAAAAACACACAGCAGATGAAGGAGCAAGATAAAAACCCACCAGACCTAACAAATGAAGAGGAAATAGGCAGTCTACCTGAAAAAGAATTCAGAATAATGATAGTAAAGATGATGCAAAATCTTGGAAATAGAAGAGACAAAATGCAAGAAACATTTAACAAGGACCTAGAAGAACTAAAGATGAAACAAACAATGATGAACAACACAATAAATGAAATGAAAAATACTCTAGATGGGATCAATAGCAGAATAACTGAGGCAGAAGAACGGATAAGTGACCTGGAAGATAAAATAGTGGAAATAACTACTGCAGAGCAGAATAAAGAAAAAAGAATGAAAAGAACTGAGGACAGTCTCAGAGACCTCTGGGACAACATTAAACAAACCAACAGTCGAATTAGAGGGGTTCCAGAAGGAGAAGAGAAAAAGAAAGGGACTGAGAATATATTTGAAGAGATTATAGTTGAAAACTTCCCTAATATGGGAAAGGAAATAGTTAATCAAGTCCAGGAAGCACAGAGAGTTCCATACAGGATAAATCCAAGGAGAAATACACCAAGGCACATATTAATCAAACTGTCAAAAATTAAATACAAAGAAAACATATTAAAAGCAGCAAGGGAAAAACAACAAATAACACACAAGGGAATCACCATAAGGTTAACAGCTGATCTCTCAGCAGAAACTCTGCAAGCCAGAAGGGACTGGCCAGACATACTGAAAGTGATAAAGGAGAAAAACCTGCAACCGAGATTACTCTACCCAGCAAGGATCTCATTCAGAGTTGATGGAGAAATTAAAACCTTTACAGACAAGCAAAAGCTCAGAGAGTTCAGCATCACCAAACCAGCTTTACAACAAATGCTAAAGGAACTTCTCTAGGCAAGAAACACAAGAGAAGGAAAAGACCTATAATAACGAACACAAAACAATTTAGAAAATGGGAATAGGAACATAAATATCGATAATTACCTTAAATGTAAATGGACTAAATGCTCCCACCAAAAGACACAGATTGGCTGAATGGATACAAAAACAAGACCCATATATTTGCTGTCTACAAGAGACCACTTCAGACCTAGAAACACATACAGACTGAAAGTAAGGGGATGGAAGAAGATATTCCAATCAAATGGAAACCAAAAGAAAGCTGGAGTAGCAATTCTCGTATCAGACAAAATAGACTTTAAAATAAAGACTATTAGAAGAGACAAAGAAAGACACTACATAAGGATCAAGGGATCAATCCAAGAAGAAGATATAACAATTGTAAATATTTATGCACCCAACATAGGAGCACCTCAATACATCAGGCAAATACTAACAGCCATAAAAGGGGAAATCCACAGTAACACATTCATAGTAGGGGACTTTAACACCCCACTTTCACCAATGGACAGGTCATCCAAAATGAAAATAAATAAGGACACACAAGCTTTAAATGATACATTAAACAAGATGGACTTAATTGATATTTATAGGACACTCCTTCCAAAAACAACAAAATACACATTTTTCTCAAGTGCTCATGGAACATTCTCCAGGACAGATCATATCTTGGGTCACAAATCAAGCCTTGGTAAATTTAAGAAAATTGAAATTGTATCAAGTATCTTTTCCAACCACAATGCTATGAGACTAGATATCAATTACAGGAAAAGATCTGTAAAAAATACAAACACATGGAGGCTAAACAATACACTACTTAATAACGAACTGATCACTGAAGAAATCAAAGAGGAAATTTACAAATACCTAGAAACAAATGACAATGGAGACATGACGACCCAAAACCTATGGGATGCAGCAAAAGCAGTTCTAAGAGGGAAGTTTATAGCAATATAAGCCCACCTTAAGAAACAGGAAACATCTCGAATAAACAACCTAACCTTGCAACTAAAGCAATTAGAGAAAGAAGAACAAAAACCCCCCAAAGTTAGCAGAAGGAAAGAAATCATAAAAATCAGATCAGAAATAAATGAAAAAGAAATGAAGTAAACAATAGCAAAGATCAATAAAACTAAAAGCTGGTTCTTTGAGAAGATAAACAAAATTGATAAACCATTAGCCAGACTCATCAAAAAAAAAAGGGAGAAGACTTAAATCAATAGAATTAGAAATGAAAACGGAGAAGTAACAACTGACACTGCAGAAATACAAAAGACCATGAGAGATTACTACAAGCAACTCTATGCCAATAAAATGGACAACCTGGAAGAAATGGACAAATGCTTCTAAATGCACAACCTGCCAAGACTGAATCAGGAAGAAACAGAAAATATAAACAGACCAATCACAAGCACTGAAATTGAAACTGTGATTTAAAATCTTCCAAAAAACAAAAGCCCAGGACCAGATGGCTTCACAGGCGAAGTCTATCAAACATTTAGAGAAGAGCTAACACCTATCCTTCTCAAACTCTTCCAAAATATAGCAGAGGGAGGAACACTCCCAAACTCCTTCTACGAGGCCACCATCACCTTGATACCAAAACCAGACAAGGATGTCACAAAGAAAGAAAACTACAGGCCAATATCACTGATGAACATAGATGCAAAAATCCTCAACAAAATACTAGCAAACAGAATACAGCAGCACATTAAAAGGATCATACACCATGATCAAGTGGGGTTTATTCCAGGAATGCAAGGATTCTTCAATATACACAAATCAATCAATGTGATAAACCATATTAACAAACTGAAGGAGAAAAACCATACGATCATCTCCATAGATGCAGAGAAAGATTTCAACAAAATTCAACACCCATTTATGATAAAAACCCTGCAGAAAGTAGGCATAGAGGGAAGTTTCCTCAACATAATAAAGGCCATATATGACAAACCCACAGCCAACATCATCCTCAATGGTGAAAAACTGAAACCATTTCCACTAAGATCAGGAACAAGACAAGATTGCCCACTCTCACCACTCTTATTCAACATAGGTTTGGAAGTTTTAGCCACAGCAATCAGAGAAGAAAAGGAAATAAAAGGAATCCAAATCTGAAAAGAAGAAGTCAAGCTGTCACTGTTTGCAGATGACATGATACTATACATAGAGAATCCTAAAGATGCTACCAGAAAACTACTGGAGCTAATCAATGTAGTAAAGTAGCAGGATACAAAATTAATGCACAGAAATCTCTGGCATTCCTATACACTAATGATGAAAAATCTGAAAGTGAAATCAAGAAAACACTCCCATTTACCATTACAACAAAAAGAATAAAATATCTAGGAATAAACCTACCTAAGGAGACAAAAGACCTGTATGCAGAAAATTATAAGACACTGAAGAAAGAAATTAAAGATGATACAAATAGATGGAGAGATATACCATGTTCTTGGATTGGAAGAATCAATATTGTGAAAAGGACTCTACTACCCAAAGCAATCTACAGATTCAATGCAATCCCTATCAAACTACCACTGGCATTTTTCACAGAATTAGAACAAAAAATTCCACAATTTGTATGGAAACACAAAAGACCCCGAATAGCCAAAGCAATCTTGAGAATGAAAAACGGAGCTAGAGCAATCAGGCTCCCTGACTTCAGACTATACTACAAAGCTACAGTAATCAAGACAGTATGGTACTGGCACAAAAAAAGAAATATAGATCAATGGAACAGGATAGAAAGCCCAGAGATAAACCCATGCACATTTGGTCACCTTATCTTTGATAAAGGAGGCAGGAATGTACAGTGGAGAAGGGACAGCCTCTTCAATAAGTGGTGCTGGGAAAAGTGGACAGCTACATGTAAAAGTATGAGATTAGAGCACTCCCTAACACCATACATAAAAATAAGCTCAAACTGGATTAAAGACCTAAATGTAAGGCCAGAAACTATCAAACTATTAGAGGAAAACATAGGCAGAACACTCTATGACATAAATCACAGCAAGATCCTTTTTGACCCACTTCCTAGAGAAATGGAAATAAAAATAAACAAATGGGACCTAATGAAACTTCAAAGCTTTTGCACAGCAAAGGAAGCCATAAACAAGACCAAAAGACAACCCTCAGAATGGGAGAAAATATTTGCAAATGAAGCAACTGACAAAGGATTAATTTCCAAAATTTACAAGCAGCTCATGCAGCTCAATAACAAAAAACCAAACAACCCAATCCAAAAATGGGCAGAAGACCTAAATAGACATTTCTCCAAAGAAGATATACAGACTGCCAACAAACACATGAAAGAATGCTCAACATCATTAATCATTAGGGAAATGCAAATCAAAACTACAATGAGATATCATCTCACACCAGTCAGAATGGCCATCATCAAAAAATCTAGAAACAATAAATGCTGGAGAGGGTGTGGAGAAAAGGGAACACTCCTGCACTGCTGGTGGGAATGTGAATTGGTACAGCCACTATGGAGAACAGTATGGAGGTTCCTTAAAAAACTACAAAAAAAAAAAAAAAAAACTACAAATAGAACTACCATATGACCCAGCAATCCCACTACTGGGCATATACCCTGAGAAAATCATAATTCAAAAATAGTCATGTACCAAAATGTTCATTGCAGCTCTATTTACAATAGCCCGGAGATGGAAACAACCTAAGTGCCCATCATCGGACAAATGGATAAAGAAGATGTGGCACATATATACAATGGAATATTACTCAGCCATAAAAAGAAACGAAATTGAGCTATTTGTAATGAGGTGGATGGACCTAGAGTCTGTCATACAGAGTGAAGTAAGTCAGAAAGAGAAAGACAAATACTGTATGCTAACACATATATATGGAATTTAAAAAAAAAATGTCATGAAGAACCTAGGGGTAAGACAGGAATAAAGACACAGACCTACTGGAGAACAGACTTGAGGATATGGGGAGGGGGAAGCGTGAGCTGTGACAAAGTGAGAGAGAGGCATGGACATATACACATTACCAAACGTAAGGTAGATAGCTAGTGGGAAGCAGCTGCATAGCACAGGGAGATCAGCTCGGTGCTTTGTGACTGCCTGGAGGGGTGGGATAGAGAGGGTGGGAGGGAGGGAGACGCAAGAGGGAAGAGATATGGGAACATATGTATATGTATAACTGATTCACTTTGTTATAAAGCAGAAACTAACACACCTTGTAAAGCAATTATACCCCAATAAAGATGTTAAAAAAAAAGTAATCTGAGTATTGAAAAAATATTTATGAGTTAATATGTTCACTGTAGCATTTTTTCATAATATTAAAAACCAAGAGCAGTCTTTGTTTCAGTATTTAGGAAATGACTAAGTAAAGTATTAGGGAGTGTTTTGTATTTAAAAAGGATTTTTTCAAAAATGATTTGGTCACGTAGGAAAGTAACTTTAGTGGTAGGATTATAGGATTATTATTTTTAAATTTTCTGGGTTTTCAAATTTTCTAAGCGTTTTAGTAAACATTTACTGCTTTTCATTTAAATTGCTTCATATTTTTTCCTTTACTGTTTACGATAAATTCATTTAAATTGTTTCTTAGAGCAGGCACCCATTTGAGTTGGTTTGCCAAATTCAGAGTATTAAAATGTGTTATCTAAAACATGCACTTATCTATCACTGTTAGTTGAAAATTGTATAAAATATCTTGCTGAATCAGTGAAATATGTATGTTATTTTAGGGAAGACTCTTAGTATAATCTTGTATAATCTTTGGTCTTAATTCTCCAAGATTATAACTAGTTTCTGGGTGATTATATCATTCGCTATTTACATTTTATTTATGGCCCAAATTTCTATTTTAAACCAATCAATCAATTTATTTAGGTGTTTTCCTCACCTTCCCTGTCCTCAGAATACTCTAAATCATCAAAATTGTTTCATATATATTTATTATAATTTAGTGGAAAAGACAAGTAAGTGTGCGGAACATACCTTAGGAAGATTTGCTAGCAATGTAAGTATACTAAGCTGGGAGATGAGGGCAAAGTACTCTCCAAGGAGGTGACATTGGAGCAGAGACCTGAATGGAGTAAGGCAGCATCCTCTTACCTTGGAGGCATATCCTTTCCAGCCATCTCTCTTATTGAATGCTGACTCATCCTTTCTGCTTAATTAGATGCCACTTCCTTTAGAAGCATTCTTCTCTCCCTTTCTGACAATATGAAAGACACATTAATTATTTCTTGCTTTACTTTCTCAGGGCTGATTGCTTTTACCTCCACTTCAGTACTTACTCTTCCTGATATTACAGGAAGACTATCACAACTTGGAATCTGCCCAAAGAAAGGCATTTTCTCACCAGGATTAGCCAGTCTTACTCATCTGTGTGTGGCACTCAGTGCCTAGCACTAGCTTTGTATTTAGGAGGTGCTAGTTGAAGGTTTGTTTACTTGAATTTTAATTAAATGTATCTCCTATCCTCGCTGAAAATGCAGATCAGGAACATTCTACCTAACTCTGCTTTTCAGGTCATGAAAACAATGCAACCACTGAGTATCTAGAAAGATTGATGGCATTTCAATGTCTTCCACTGTTTGAAAAATTGTCTGGAGAAATGAGCTGGTATTTCCCAGCCCACAGCCCACTCTAAACTCCTTGAACTGTTCCACTAAAGAGAGTAATTTAGAATGTGTTTGTTTAAAGCTTTCCTCCCTCCTTGAATACAAAAATGTGATTACCTAACTCATTACCTATGGAGAGGAGACTGTAGGAAGTAATATTCTGGTAGGGTGGGATAGCTTATGAGCATATTCTGATAAGGGATCTTGGTGAAAGAGAGAACATACATTTATAGTCTTTGTACACCCTTTAAAATATTTCTAACTGAGAGTCTGTTGCCTTGCATGCAGATGCCTTTCCCTATCATCCGCAGAACGGTTTTTATTTATGTATTTGTTTCTTTTCCCAGGCATCTCAAGCCTGTGTTAATTAGCAACAACAGGGGCACATAGGAGGAACATAAGCCATTTGCTTGTGAACAAGTTATAAGAATTGCAGTGGAAATTGATTTGTACAGAATATACACTTCCAGCCTGAATACTCTTTAATATATTTATCTTGTTTTAATTAGTTGGCTCTTTTTCTTCCTCCCTCTTCCCTCTACATTATTTCACAAGGCACTGAACTCCGATCACTATTTTTGTTGCTCTCAGCTCCCAGCAGAACCCTCCTTATGAAAAGGTGTAGTGAACAATTATTTCATCTGATGTGACTTAAAAGGGTCTGGGAAGCCGCTTCATTCCCCTACAATTTTCCCACCTTTTCACTTTTAATTACCAACCCCTGAATAAGAGATAAAATTTTTCATTCCATAGTTAATGATGATTTAAATACTTTAGAGACTTTGTGGGGAAAATGACTTAAATTCATGTTACTTTCTTTCTTTCCTCTCTCTCTCACATCCTTTCATCTTTGTTTCCCCTGTTCTTTCTTTTGTAAGAATTTAGAGAATGCTAACCTGTGTCCTGTTCTGTGATAGTCACTGAGGACAATACAATTAATCTGAATCAGTCTCCATGCTCAAAGACCCCAAAGAAGAGTTGGCAGGATATTTGTGCCAACAAAACGCTGCAGTTCAAACTGATGATTGATACACTAGAGGACTATGCAGACTGCTATGGGAAAGGAGAGGGCAAGGTCGCTGATCTCTAAGGAGCAATGGTAGAGAAGGAGCCCAGAAGATGAGTCTATGGAACACTAACTTCCCCAATTTTCCAGTTTTCCCACTTTCTAAAAAGTGCCCCTCTCTACAAGCTCTATCATGCTCGTGAGATACAGAAGAATACTACTATTTGCCTTCTGTAATTGCACAATACCCAAACCTTCAGTTTGTTGAGTCCAAAATGTGATCCCCTACGTTTTGGCCCCAGCAAATGATACTGTTCCTTTAACTTGAATTGATTGATGTGTTGGCATAAATGTGGATGGATAGCTCTTAATTCTCTGATTTGCCAATATCAAGTGCATACCCACCACAGGCGTGGGTAAATGTGATAATATTTTAAAATACATGTAAGAGAAATTATTTAAATGCTTAACTCTTTGCATTTTTCCAAAACTCTGAAAGGCAGGCTTGATTATGTCTTATTTCAAATATGAATGGGTGAAAGAGTAAACCAGCTCTCCACAAAATTCAAACATCAATTCAGTCATTAGTCTCAACAATTTATTGATTCTTCTTTATTTCTCTAATGTTCTTATCTTAGAAAACAGATTGGTTTTGATTTAATCTTATTTTCCTTCTCTGGCTCACCCTCTGTTGGAAGTTCCCATAATCCTAAAATGATGAAAACTCTGGGCAGCCGCAGCTTTGCCTGTGTCAGTCCCCGAATTACAAATAACGTGTCCTCTAATAATTGCAACACACTTGCACAGACGAATCAATTATTTCATACTTTAAGAGTTTCTCAGGATGGTAAAGTAACGAAATACAAGGGTTTACCATTTTCAATTAAAAAACCAAATATTTACCCGATGATTCCTCTAGGCTAAGCATGTGCTAGCACTGAGCACATGGAGACGAACGAGTGAGGCACTATTCCCGCCCTGATGGAGGACCGTTCAGTTGGGGAGAAAGGTACAAAGGCAGTAACGTAAGACCTAGGAACATTTAAGGCATAGGGCGATTGGTGGCATCAGGCAAAAAATCTAGCTTGGGGTGTTCTGGGAAGTTCTCTCAGGGAGGTGCCAAGAGATGAGCCATTGCATCTAGGCAAAGAGGCTGGAAGAACATCCCAGGCAGAAAAGGCCACCTTAGCTAAGGCACAGAGGAGATAAGACAAGGCATGAGTTGAAAGGCTTCAACAAACCTGAAGTCATTGTCACATGAAATGTGAACAGAGACAATGGGAAAGCTGGAGAGATAGGCCGGAATGGGGTCACAGAAACCTCAGTAAAGTGTTTCTACTTTCAGAGTGCAGTTATGGACAGATGGCGCATTCTGGTTGCCACTGGCAGATTTGGGAAGGCAAAACTAGCAACAGGAAAACCAGCTATTGGTGATGAGACATCATGATGGTTAGAATTAAGATAATGAATTCTTAGGGCCTTCTAGAAAACAGATGCCCAGGTGGATGGGGTCGGGGTGGGAATTGTGTCTGGAGGATTGAGGGTCCCTTCCCTCCAAGCTGGACGTGAGGTTCTGCTCTGCTTCACTTTCCTCCTATAGGGTCTCAGTCCCTTCTGCGCTCTGGACCAGGGGATCCCCAAACTTTACTCCCTCCAAACCGGAGGAGGGAGTCAGGTCAGAGAGAGCAGTGGACAGGGAGCCTGGGAGAGTTAGGGAGCATGGGGTGGGGTCCACAGTGCAAGGAGGCGGTGGCAGGTAGCAGCCACCTGGGCAGTCAGTTCCTGGCAGCGATGACCACAGAGAGAGCCATGCCCCCAAGGGCAACAGCATTCTCCCCAAAAAGCCTCTTGCATGGGATGGACCAGGCCCCCTTGGCAGGATACTTGGTAGTCAGCTGTGTGGGGTTGCCCAGCATTTCTGGGTATAGGGTGGTCTCTGTGCTCTGCTGGTTGGCGTGCTTCCTCACTAGCTTTGAGAGCTTGGTGTGGATGGTCTTGTTGGAAGATTCCAGCTTCAGGGCTGTCCTCAGGAAGAGGACGGCCTCGCTGTACTCACCTTGCTGGGCTTGCACAAGAGTGCCTTGATGTCTCCTGGCAGGTGCTGGAGCAGGAAGCTGCAGGTGCACAGGACTGCACAGTGGTCCAACTTCGGCTGCAAGGCTGCCAGGTTGTTCAGACACTTCTAGAAATTTCTAAGAAAAAAGAAATTTCCATTAGGAAAATGGGCAATGGACTTATGTAGGTAATTTATTAAAAAAAAGGATATTGAATGCAAATTAAAAACAAAATGAGATACTACTACAAACCCTCCCCAACGGCTAAAATGAGAAAGTCTGACCATATCAGGTGTTGGCAAGGACGTGAAGTAAATGAAACACTCACATACTGCTGGGTAGAATACAAATCGGTACAACCACTTTAATAAAAGATTTGGTTACGTATGGAAGTTGAAGACCCATATACCCTATGACCCAGCAAATCCACTCTTAGGTTTATACCTAACAGAAATGCCTGTAAATGCATCGCAAGACATAGGAATGCTTTCAGAAGCATTAGAATCAGAAACAGCCTCAAGTCAGAAATGACCCCAATATCCACCAACAATAGATTGGATGAGCAATTGGTGATATATTAGTAAAATGGAATGACGTTGAGCAGTAAAGATAAACAAATCCCAGCTACATGCAACAACATGGATAAAACTCACAGAATGTTGACTGAATGAAGCCAACATAAAAGCCAACGTGCACTCTGATCCCATTTACACAAAATGAAAATCCCAGCAACACTGTAGTGTTTAGAGATGTATATTTAGGAGTTAAAATGTAAAGAAAAGCAAGGGTGTGGATTGTAACTGAGAAGGGGCAGCTAGGGTTTTTGTAAACGTGTTGGTCATGTTTTATTTCCTGAGCTGAGTGAGAGTTACGTGAGTGCTCATTTTATTATAAGGCATTAAGCTGTACCTTGTGTTTTATACGCTTTTTCTGTATATTCATCATATTTTACAATAGAGATAAAAAGCTGAAAAGCAAAAAAGGGACAAAATAAGTACCTTACTTCCCCAGAAAGGAACTTAGGAGGTAAATTTAGAAGAAAACATGAACATCTTTTAACATGGAAGATTCATGCTAGGAAGCTAGGATTTAATTTTTATAGGTAACCAATTTTAAACATATAGGTTTTTGGAATTTTTTTTCCTGAAAAATAAAACAAAATAATTTTTTTGAGTTGCAGAATTTTTTCTCTTACCAAAACGTTTTAATAAATAGGAAAAATAAGTGTAGAAAGAAATACTTCACATCTGATTAACTTTAAATTTATAAATAAATAAATGGAGGAAAGTATATTCTTCTTCAATTTGACTATTTTCCAAATACCTAATTAGTATCACAAGTGAGACAGCAGAAAGGAAACTTTGGAGAACAGGTAGAATGCTATAAACCACAGCAACAAACTATTCGCCTAAACTATGTTCTCCATATCCATGAAAACTGAGGCCGCAAAATGATTTAGTATTTTCTATGATCCAGAGAGCATGAGCCATGCTATTTATGAAAAGTGAGGTAGAAATTAATTGCAGAGATATGCATCTTATTTTTCTTTTTTTAAAAAATATTAAATACATTTTGGAGGCCAAGCTAAAGGATGTGTATATAAGAATTAGTAATCCAGAGTCATAAATCTATGGCCATGTTACTCCAAAAATTTTCTGTCAAGAGTATAGTCTCAGTAAAAGAAATACCCCAGGTTGTTCAAACTTACATTTTCTTGGTAAATTAGTTTTTTGTTTAGGTTCAGGGGTATTTTTTTAGGTGGTTTCTTATAAGTTTGCTTCTGTGCACTTTTTTTTTTTTTTCTTTTTAACCAACTGCAGGAAATATGGGCAGAGTGCATTTCCAGCAGATGTCAGTGTTGGTGTTCGATGTGATCTAGGAAGTCCTCCAAACCTGGGGCCTGACCTTGAAGATGAAGAGAGTACTGTGCAGCTCCTCAGTTCCTGTGAAGAGCCGAGAGGTATTCTGGAGAATTCTGCTCTTTTGTGGGATATTTTGTGGGAAGTATGTTGCTGTAGGTTAGGAAATAGATATTGAATTCAACAGTATTCTTCCATCTCTTTGAGATTTAACCTGTTTTAGTTATACATAAATTATATGTATTTATTCTTTTTCTTGCTCCAAAAAGTATATTCACTATCTATTCTTCTCTCTGAATTCCTTCCCAGAAGGATGATTTTTTTTTTTTGGCTTGAAGAATTTCAATGTGTTTATATTAGAAAAATCTATCTAGCACTTACCAGGTACCAAAGAAATAGAACAGCCTAGCTGCCTTAAAGAAAGTCTTGTAATTATGGGGTTAAGTTCTATCACAAGGTTTGAACAACCTACTAAGCACAAAAGACAGGGCAACAGATACTATCTGGAGGAAGTCAGGGAGGCTTCATTGAGGAAGGAATTTGGAGCCTTGAAGTATGAACATAAGCCTTTAAGGGAAAGGTTTTCGGAGAATAAATAACATGCAAAATGTTAATGAATGTTGGTCATGCATATGATTTCAATACTAGTGATTTTAGAGCATAGTCTTGACTCTTTGAGGACTATTGAAGTATATTCAAGTAGTTAAGAATAGTTTGGGGCTAGAGGCCATTTTAATAAGTGATTAAGAACACAAACTTAAGAGTTTAGAGTCTACCTAGATTCAAATCCTTGCTTTTCAATTATTAGATTATAATTTAGGGAAAAATGTTAATATTCTTTTGAATCAGTTTTGTCATCTGAAAATGAGTTAATGATACCGACACTTCACTGAATTGTTAAGAATATTTAGTGAAATAAATATAAAGTACATAGTACAGTATGTGGCACATAGTAAGTGCTCAAAATGTTAGCTACGATTAGTAGCTCTTTTATCTCATTAGGAATTTGAGGAAATATACAAGAAAGTTGACACTGAGTAGAGGCACTCAGGCTTTCACTGGGAAAATAAGTAAACCAATCTTTCTTTGTTTGTTTGTTTACCAATAGGTCACCAGTGTTTGATATTTGTGCAGTTAACTTTGTCCTTTAGTATAGAGACCATATCAAAACAGGCATTTCAAGCAGTTGTCTGTTCTGCACGTCTTACTGTGTGGTTTTGGATCATATTTACATGTTATCAGTGAAGGACCAACTCAGGTTCAAGAGCACACCAAGAGAAAGGCAGACAAAGAGCAGAGTGTGAGGAATCTCTCCAATGCAACAATAGTGCTCATGCAGGGAAAATCAGGGTTATTGAGGATTTCGTCAATATGAGCCTGTAAGGCAACATCCCACTTGAAAAGGCTGATCACCCAGCAGTCTGTTTTCCCTCTTATCTTGCGAAGAAGACCGACTCTTTTCCTAAGTGAGAACAACTAAGAATGAAGTGCGGTTGAAGGACAGAACAGGAATCAGACCCTTAGCTCCCAAGTTGATTGACTCGGGGGCCTTCCTCACTGTAAGGAAGGTAAATGATGGGCTTATTAAAGTTGGGTTGACTCCGTGATTCATGTTTATATTTATTTCATTATGACTCAGAAAATAAAAGTAAGTGAAAGGTGAAAAACAAGACTTAGAGAAGAAAATCAAATTCCACCCATAAGGATGAACAGAATTCCAGTGAATAAGCAAATATACCTTACACTGATTTTTTTCCAGGCAACCAAGGTGAAAAGGTTGAACGAGTTGAATTACTCACATGAAAAGAGAAACACGTATAGACAACCTGATTCTAAAGTTTACTTGGAGAGGCAAAAGACCGAGAATAGCCAACACAATATTGAAGAAGAACACAATGGAAGGACTGATACTACTCGACTTCAAGACTTACTATAAAGCTACAGAAAAAGAATAGACCTGTGGAACAGAATAGAACCCAGAAACAGACCCACATAAATACAGTCACCTGATCTTTGACAAAGAAGCAAAGGCAATACAATGGAGCAAAGATAGCCTCTTCAACAAGTGCTGCTGAAACAACTGGACATCAATATGCAAGAAGACAAAGAAAGAAAAAAAGAATCTAGTCACAGACTTCACAACTTTCACAAAAATTAACTTAAAATAAATCATAGACTTAACTATAAAATGCAAAACTATAAACCTCCTAGAAGACAACATAGAAGAAAACCTAGATGACCCAGGGTATGGTGATGCCTTTTTAGATATAACATCAAAGACAAAATACATGAAAGAAATAACTGATAAGCTGGACTTCTCTAAAATTAAAAACTTCTGCTTAATGAAAGGCAATGCCAAGAA
This sequence comes from Globicephala melas, assembly GCF_963455315.2. Lineage (NCBI taxonomy): Eukaryota > Metazoa > Chordata > Mammalia > Artiodactyla > Delphinidae > Globicephala > Globicephala melas. The sequence goes on along the minus strand of NC_083317.1, from coordinate 113,966,542 downwards.
ATAGAAAAGACAGGTCACAGACTGGAAGAAAATATTTGCAAAAGACACATCTTATAAAGGACTGCTCTTCAAACTATTCAAAGAATGCTTAAAATTCAACAATGACAAGACAAACAACCCAATTAAAAAATGGGCTAAAGACCTTAACAAATGCCTCACTGAAGAAGATATATAGATAGCAAATAAATATACGAAAAAAGTGTTCCACATTATATGTCATCAGGGAAATGCAAATTAAGGCAACAGTGAGATACACTACACACCTATTAGAAGGTCCAAAATCCAGAACAATGACAACAACAAATGCTGGTGAGTGTGTGGAGCAATGGGAACTCTCATCCATTGCTGGTGGGAATGCAAAATGGCACAGTCACTTTGGAAGACAGTTTGGTGGTTTCTTACAAAACTAAACATAGTCTTACCATACTTCTGCCTTTTCCATAATGTCATTCTCTTACCATATGACACACATGGAGACAATAAAAAGATTAGTGGTCGTCAGGGTAGAGGGTGGGAAAGGATGAATAGGCAGAGCACGGAGGATTTTTTAAAGCAGTGAAAATACTCTGTATGATAGCATAATGATGGATATATCATTATACATTCGTCCGAACCAAAAGAACATACAACTCTAAGAGTGAAACTCAAGTAAACTATGGACTTTTGGGTGATTATGATGTGTCAATGTAGGTTCATCTTTGGTAACAAATGTACCACTTTGGTGAATAATATTGAAAATGGAGGAAGCTGTGTATGTGTGACGACAGAGGGTATATGGGAACCTCTGTATACTCCTCTCAATTTTTCTGTGAATCTAAAATTGCTCTTTAAAAAAAGAGAGAGGGCTTCTCTGGTGGCACAGTGGTTGAGAGTCCACCTGCCGATGCACGGGACATGGGTTCATGCCCCGGTCCGGGAGTATCCCACATGCCGCGGAGCGGCTGGGCCCGTGAGCCATGGCCGCTGAGCCTGCGTGTCCGGAGCCTGTGCTCCGCAGCGGGAGAGGCCACAACAGTGAGAGGCCTGCGTACCGCAAAAAAAAAAAAGGAGAGAGAGAAACAAAGCAGTGACCTAAAGAAAGCCAAGGTTTTACAGAAGAGAAATTTTGTCAAATAAGATATTGTATAGGGAACAATGAGTTATGTAATTAAAAATATTCTCAGGGACTTCCCTGGTGGCACAGTCGATAAGAATTCGCCTGTCAATGCAGGGGACATGGGTTTGATCCCTGCTTCAGGAAGATCCCACATGCCGCAGAGCAACTAAGCCCGTGTGCCACAACTATGGAGCCTGTGCGCCACCACTACTGAAGCCCTCATGCCTAGAACCTGTGCTCTGCAACAAGAGAAGCCACCACAAGGAGAAGCCCGTGGACTGCAACTAAGAGTAACCCCTGCTTGCCTCAACTAGAGAAAGCCCACGCTCAGCAGCGAGGACCCAATGCGGCCAAAAATAAATAAAATTAAATCTTAAAAAAAAAAATTCCCAACAATCGTTTCACAGTTTTCCTACCTGTTAGCTTACTTTATGTGTATTTGGATAAGTAAGACAGTTCTGCAAAGTTTTAAATACACCTTTGAATTCTTTTCTTACGTTCAAATTCTAATTATTGACAATGAGAGTAATCTATCCTCTTTACCTCTCCTCCTTTTGGCTATGTACCATCTATCCACTCTATGAGCCTTTCACCATTCCTTCACATTCAAAATGAGAATGTGGTTGGAATTTTAGGAGTCTAGTAATTTTCCAAGAGAAAATCATCTTTCCTTTGCCATGATAAGGTGAAAGATGTGAACACAAATAAGTTTCATTGGCCCTGGAAGGAGTCAATCAACTCACACTGTTGAGAAGCACTGAAAATTAGCTATATACCTTTTGGTTTAAAATTTGAAATATGAATTAATGATTACTTGACATATGTAACTTGTTTGGTAGGTGAAATCATTCAACTTGGAGAATATAGAAAAATAATAACAGAAGTTAAATTATTGGGAGCCTCAGTTCTGAAAATTGGTATAATTTGGGGATAGAAAATATGGGATTTACCTTGCCTTTCCTACCCTTGGCTCTGGGTTCAAAGACCTGGGTAAGGATCCTGGCTTCTTTTGCCCAGGTACCACTAACCTTCTTCAAATAGCATATGTGCAAAAATATACCTCTATTTTTCCTACAAATTAACTTTCTTTATTCAAAGTCCTAAAGAAAGGAAGGGACGGGACGGGAAGAAGAAAGAAAAAGAAAGAAAGAAAGAAAGAAAGAAAGAAAGGAAAGAAAGAAAGGAAAGAAAGAAAGAAAGAAAGGAAAGAAAGAAAGGAAAGAAAGGAAAGAAAGGAAGGAAGGAAGGAAGGAAGGAAGGAAGGAAAGAAAGAAAGAAAGAAAGAAAGAAAGAAAGAAAGAAAGAAAGAAAGAAAGAAAGGAAAGAAAGAAAGAAAGGAAAGAAAGAAAGAAAGAAAGGAAAGAAAGAAAGGAAAGAAAGGAAAGAAAGAAAGGAAGGAAGGAAGGAAGGAAGGAAGGAAGGAAAGAAAGAAAGAAAGAAAGAAAGAAAGAAAGAAAGAAAGAAAGAAAGAAAGAAAGAAAGAAAGAAACACTCATTCTGCTTGATGTAAAATACATAAAACCTACCTAAGTCTAGTCGCTCCCAAAAAAACATAGTCAATTTAGTGGTTGAGCTTTCACTGCCCAGTCCACACTGGCATCCCTTTGTGATGACTGCATTCCCAACCAGTGCTGCCTGGCAAGGACAGCTTTGCACACATTTCCAGCTACACAGCCTCTCATCTTGGCTGAAGGAACCAACTCCATGCTTACATTAATTATTCTCTCTCTCATTCACCTTGGGTACGCTTTCTCTTTTTTTTAAATTTTTATTGAAATATAGTTGATTGACAATGTTGTGTTAGTTTCAGGTACGGACACTTTCTCTTGAACACAGAGAAGTCTTGGGGACACTCGCACACCCCTCTGTGGTGCTCTGAAGCTACAACTTGTTTCCAACACTCCTCGCAGACTTCTGGATTCTAGCTTTCACACCATCGGGTGGGAGGACATCAGCAAGGCTGTCAATCACCAGAGTCCATAAGGGACTGATGATTCACAGTCCTCCTCAGCTCTTGGATCATCCTCAAGTGGTTCTGAGATGTTCTACTGCTAATCCAAAGTCCACACAGACACATCCTGGGGTGAAGATGGGAAGAAAGGCGTAGAGAACCACCAATGTCAAAATACTCTCAATTTCCCTCCTCACTTTATACAAGCTGTGTATGTGTGACGACAGAGACTATATGGGTATATGGGTATATTGAAGTAGGCATTTTTATGTCCATTTGGGAGGCGAGGAAACTGAGGCACAGAGAGGACAATACATTGCCAAATAGAGCATATACCCTCTGTCTGGTCTGGAACAGGATGGAAGTAGGAAAAACTAGCTCTGGCTGATAACTGGTCACTTCCGAAATTAGCCTGTCAAACTTTGATGGTAAGTTGTATCAAAGAGCTAAGGAGTTTCCCTCTTGATCTCTCCTCGATTTCAGACATCCCTTCATCATATCTCTTAGACCAAAGGAACATCTCAAATTATTATTCCACCGTATTAATTTGTTAAAATTGGCCTAGAAACTGGTGAAGTTGTGAGGATAACCTCACTCACGTTTGCAGGAGCTTTCGTAAGAGGGGAACTTTCTCAAATTCAATTATATTTGGCTTATCTTTTGGGATAAAAGCTTTGTAACTTATATAAAACATAAATTCTCTGTAAAATATTTTATTACCTGCAATGAAAAATTCTCAGAACAGGAAGAAGAGATATTCTTTTCTTTTTGTGTGTGTGAGAGCTTCTTTGTATTATGTGCATTTGAGCATTAAAAGGAGAGAAAGAATACTGTACGTATAAAGTATAAAGGATATATTTCAGACATGTACAAACCAAAGAGTCTTAAAAGTTGTCTTGCTATCAAGCTGATAATTAGATCAGAAAATGTGTACTTTTAGAAGTGAAGAAAAAACACCCTGTAGTTTTAGTATCAGCCGGAAAATGCAATTATACCATAATGATAATAGGTACTAGGTACTAAGTGCCACAGTGAACTAGGCACTGTGCTCTGCTTTTTTCTTAAAATCATTTTATTATAGTTAATTCTCACAACTAAACTATTGAAGTAGGCATTTTTATGTCCATTTGGGAGGCGAGGAAACTGAGGCACAGAGAAGACAATACATTGCCAAATAGAGCTTTAATAATTAACCAAGAATTCAAAAGAGGTCTTTCTGACTCTGGTGACCTTGAGAAAACCTTGGGATGCGCAAGACAAATACCACTGGTCTTAATCAATTTCAAATTCTGGTTAGCCAATTTTATAACTCTTTATTATTTTTTAAATATAAATTTGTTCACAATTATTTAAATCCACAAAAACTCTTACAGAAATTATGCAGCTGGTTTATCCAGTCAGCATTAGTTTGGGTTAAAGGACATAACAGGATGTAAAATCTGTTTTAATATCATTTTTTCTTTTTCAGGAAGAGAGCAAGTAAAATGCTTAATTATAAAGATTCATTGATTCATTTGGATCCTTGAGAACATTTTGCAATAAACCACTTCTAGTCATTTAAGTGTTATCAACTGAAAAAATTACTTACAAAGAATAATAAAAGAGAAAACAGATCCATCATTAATCACTGACATATACTATTTTAAGCTCAAGGTAACATTTTTGATTTTTATATTTAACATGTGAAACTGATGTTTATACCTTTTTTCCTATAAAGTCATTTCCTAATATTTTGGCAAATTTGGGTGAGGCAGGCTCATTTTAACCTTGAATATTTTCTAGAAGGAACTATGAAGCTGCTTCATCATGCAAAATATTTATTTGCTTCCATAAAAGATGGATAAGCTATTTCTAAAACCATATGTCCTAAAACTGGGGAAAAATAAACCTTGAAATTTATATTTGAATCATCCAAATTATTTATATTCTAACTAAGACAAAGCTCAAGCCAGTACATTTATCAGCCTGTCCTCTTCAGTAGGAATCTTGTTGGGAGTTAGATTAGGGGAGGAAGCAGCCGTCTGAAACTTCCAGACCTGTCACTCATGGTAAATGCTCAGCAATGACACCCTTACAAGTGAGGAGCAGAAGCTTAATGTTTACAGATTAATTCAACTCATAATGCTAAGTTGACATGTACTTAAAGTCATTTACCTCTCAGTTCCACATTTCATTAGGGAAAGTGAGATGTGAATATATGTTGTAGGAATAAACAGAAATGGTTCTGTTTTTTTTTTCCCCTGAGAAAAGAAGTTTAGAGGAAAAGAGAATTTGGGTACCTTCTGTTAGAACTCCACTTTATGAATTTTATACAAATGATAACATTTAATTTAGAGAGATCTTTTGTGATTTTTGGCTTCATTTTCCAGAGGAGACTATCGGAATTTCTGAGTCTCCTGAGTCTAAGACAACTTTGTGTGAAGTTTCCTCATTTAGCATCAAGGAAACAAACAAGACCAGCAGACCATGTGTCAGCATTTGTCTGCGTGTGCTGGTGTGTGTGTGTGTGTGTGTTTACTAGATTACTTAGACTTATAACCTCATATAATCAAAGGGGGACAGCTTTTTTTTATGTCATAGAGAAAAAATTCACACAGGCACTTCTGCCTTCTTAGAGGTGTGGCGAATTCCCACCAATGGGGGGATAGCAATCTACCAATTACTCTCTTTTCTTGAGAGAAAACTTTTGAAATATCAAACTTTTACAGTAGTATGACACAAAGGCAAATGTCTTGTGGAAGTGGGACATTTTTCTTTTAGCTGTTGTTTCAGTCACGTAGAAGGTCTGAATTCTGCATCTTGATCAACCCAAGTGGAAAGACACCAATAGCCTTGGGAGATGAGATGCAAGTCAGAATCGCAAGGGAGCAGGAATTACGAGCCAAGTGTGATCACAGGAACGTAAGTCCTTGAAATGCACAGAAATCTTACGGGAAGATAAGGTAAAGGAGACTGCAGGGGTAGGTAGGTGTACTCAAGTCTGTGCTATGTGTTTATGCACGTGTAATACTGTAGTAAGAGACTGACCCTATTTTTTTTTTTTTTTTTTGCTGTACGCGGGCCTCTCACTGTTGTGGCCTCTCCCGTTGCGGAGCACAGGCTCCGGACGCGCAGGCTCAGCGGCCATGGCTCACGGGCCCAGCCGCTCCGCGGCATGTGGGATCTTCCCTGACCGGGGCACGAACCCGTGTTCCCTGCATCGGCAGGCGGACTCTCAACCACTGCGCCACCAGGGATGCCCTGACCCTATTTTTTGAGATTGCCTGATGACAGCTTCTAAGGCTCTCCTCTCTTTTTCCCCCTTTTGCCCCGCAGCTGGGCAAGCCGGCAAGCAAGGCTGGTGCTCCCTCTTGTGGCTCCTGCGGGAAGTTCAAGCCATACACAGGAATTCCCACAGCAGCCCCACCTCTTAACCACCATAAAACTCGCAAGCTAGTCTCCTTTCCCTACACTCCCAAGTGACTTTTGGAACTGCTTGGGAGGCACCCTGCTCTCTCCCCAAAGCCTCATTATTTCACAAGATTTTTCGATTCTCTTGGTGCTTGTGTGGCATCATCAGTCTCAACATTCAAACCAAATACCGGGTGTAGGTCCCTCTCCCTCTATCAAGTGACCAAAACACACATGAATATACATTTGAGTGTATACATATATTTAGATTTTAGATTTGGATTGAATTTATATGGAGGACATTTTCTTGTAATTCTACTATCAGAAAGAGATCTCAAAACTCATGTGAAAGGAAAGAAGAGATCTGAGTAATCAAAATAACTGTCCCATGTCCACGTTTAAGACACACATCGATGCTGTGCAGTAGAAACTAACACAACATTGTAAAGCAACTATACGCCAATAAAAATTTAAAGAAAAAGACACACATTGAGTAAATAGTAAATAGCCAAGCAACTAAACATCATTTTGGAAATTAAGGCGCTTCTGAGAAAAGAGGTAATTACTTTTAAAATAGCACTTAGCACATGAGTTTTTCCCTTTCTTTTAAGTTTCAGTGGGATTTTAAAGCCCTACCCATTGCTACAAAGTGGAGTCTTAGAGGACTGAGGCAGGACTAACATAAGTTCTTGCACTTGTGGGTCTCTAATCAGCATGGAATTGAGAACAGAAATAGACAGATGAGGTAAAATCTAATGTTGAAATCTATACACAAAAACTGAGCTTGGCACTATTATAGATGGAAATCCTAAGGGTTACCTCTGTTAACTCTAGTGCAAGGTAGATAGATTTTATGGGCAAAGTATTATGATCAGATGCACTATGACATATAATCACACGATGGCCAAGAAAAAAGACATGTGGGTTTTGTGGGGTGATAAGTGAGGAAATGCAGGGAAGTCACCTGTTTTATACATGACAGTCAAGAAAGGTACACTTCCCATCATTTTTATGTCATCAGTATCAATGTAGTTTCTCTAGAAAAGATGAAAATTTGAAAGCCTATCCAAAGTGGCTTGTCTGGATCATTCTACTTCTAGAGAAGTCTCTGAGGTTGAGATCCTTGGATAGACAACCCAATTTGGGCTCTCAGAGAAATAATTGTTCCTTCTAAAATATAATAAAATCCTACCAGCTCTCTTAGGAGTTATTAACATTTCTTTGCTGTATAAATGTTCAGCAGAAGGAAGAACTGTACTCAGGGAATAATTCTGACAGATTACAGTCTGAGATCTTGTTAAAGGTTATTAAGCGGGCTTCCCTGGTGGCGCAGTGGTTGAGAGCCCACCTGCCGATGCAGAGGACACGGGTTCGTGTCCCGGTCGGGGAAGATCCCACATGCCGCGGAGCGGCTGGGCCCGTGAGCCATGGCCGCTGAGCCTGTGCTCCACAACGGGAGAGGCCACAACAGTGAGAGGCCCTCGTACCGCAAACAAACACAGAAAAAGGTTATTAAGGGTTATGTCCTCTAAATGATTTATCCATCACAGTAGAAACAGAAATACCAAACAGCCTGAATAAGAACTAGCACTGACATTTTAATCAGGTGAGCATTGGATATTTTAAAAGCCCAAACAGACAATAACTACAATAGAGGAGGCACTGCAAAGCATTTTAAAATAATAAAATCATTGTGTCATTCAAAAATCTCAGCCTTAATTATATCTAGTTAACCCACTTAGTCTCTACATACCCCAAATATTCTTTCTGCCATCTCTCAGTGAATAAAAGAAATTAAAATCATTCTAGCTACTGAGTGTGATGCATTTTGAAAATTATACTGTTCTTGAAGGTAACAAATGCAGTAACTTCAGTTATACCAAGAGAAAGATCATGATTATGTGAGAAGGACCTAATGGCTTACAATGCACCTGCAGCAATCAACAGACTGAAAAAACAGGAGAATAGAAATGTGTTTCATTGGGCCTGTCCTTAAACGAAATCATGAAATGAGGAACAATTGATTATCAAGACCTCTACAAAACAAACTTCTTCTGAAGAGGAAGTGTTAATATCATATAATTGTGCCTGTATCAGTGTTAGATGAAAAAGTAATAATCCACCGTGCATACCTCGTTTGAAGATAGAACATACAGGTAATGAGCAGAGACAAAAATCAAGGCTGTAGCTAATTGTGTTAAGAGGCTGGAGCCAAAAAGTACAGAAGAGTACTTTTCAAGGAGGTAATTAGGCTTGTGGGAGTCTGAATCCAATCTTGATAATGGTATGACGTTCTTTCTTCTTTTCCTCAATCAGTTATTTAAGCCTGTTTCAGGAATTTACACTATGAATATAGTCAAGGTACAGAGATTTTGGAGGACATGGAATTGTCCAGAGATGTGCTAAGAGTAATTTAGTCTACACTGGAAAGTTTCCAATGTGTAAGTACTTGTTAGAAGTTCTAAAATGGATTATTTTCTTCCGATTAAAGTCTTGGCAAGAATTAACTAGTTTAGCAACTCTCAGGAGTGACAGAGCCTGGAGCAAATCATTTGCAGACATTTGACACCTACACATCCAAATCAAACCTCGGAAACCAAACACAAAAATAACATCTATTGAGCATCTATTATGTACCAAGCACTCTGTCTGGTCCATTACATATAGAGTCCCACTGAATCCAAGGAAAGCTGTATGAAGATAATTTCTAGAGAAGAGGACATCGTGACTCTGGGAGCTTAAATAACTTCCTACGGTCACTCAGGGGGTTAGTGGGAGACTGAGGATTAATGGACGACCCAGCTCTCACACCATCACTGTGCCTTTTGTCATTTCACATGGATGAAGATGAAAATAGCTCTATAATTCCCACTCTTCAATCATGTTGAAAGCTAAACTTTATACCATTTGGGGGGTGTTTTTTGGTCACAAGACTAAAGCTAAAGGTCAGAAATATGACAGTATGAATCAGGTCATTCTCTGACAGCTCCCATGTGACAAGTTGTTTTTATAAACACTTCCTGTGTTTGGTGGCTTGCAGTGGTTAAAGCGTGTGGGGTGCGGGCTCTAGTTTGGGCTTCAGCTCTAACAAGCTGTCTGACCTTTGCAATTTACCGTTCTCTCCAATCACCTCTAACCTGGTAATAATAATGGTTCCTACTTCACAGGACTGACAAAAAGAATTATATGAAGTAGTGAGTGTAAACTGTCATCTCTACTATGTGCTCAACTTATGTTCAGCAACTAGAAGTAAAAAGCTAGTTTCTATGAGCAAAACAAGTAAGGATTGCTGAACAGAAGATTACAAGGGCTTTAAAAAGTTGATCACTTGATTATTCAAAAATGATTACAAATATTTCTTCGTTGCTTAAGCACTAGAGAAACCTATAAAGAGCTCATTCCTAAGGACTAAGAATATAAAAAGACAATTTTCAAAAGACAATATAAAAAAAGAATGAAAAACATTTAAACCTAATTAGTGAGGCTTCCGGGAAGCTGGCAGAAGAGTAAGACGCGGAGATCACCTTCCTCCCCACACATACACCAGAAATACATCTACATGTGGAACAACTCCTACACAACACCTACTGAACGCTGGCAGAAGACCTCAGACCTCCCAAAAGGCAAGAAACTCCTCACGTGCCTGGGTAGGGCAAAAGAAAAAAGAATAAACAGAGACAAAAGAATAGGGACGGGACCTGCAACAGTGGGAGGGAGCTGTGAAGGAGGAAATGTTTCCACACACTAGGAAGCCCCTTCGCGCGCGGAGACTGTGGGTGGCGGACGGGGGAAGCTTCGGAGCCGCGGAGGAGAGCACAGCAACAGGGGTGCGGAGGGCAAAGCGGAGAGATTCCCGCACAGAGGATCGGTGCCGACTGGCACTCACCAGCCCGAGAGGCTTGTCTGCTCACCCGCCGGGGCGGGCGGGGCTGCGAGCTGAGGCTCGGGTTTCGGTCCGAGCGCAGGGAGAGGACTGGGGTTGGCTGCGTGAACACAGCCTGAAGGGGCTAGTGCGCCACAGCTAGCCGGGAGGGAGGCCGGGAAAAAGTCTGGAGCTGCCGAAGAGGCAAGAGACTTTTTCTTACCTCTTTGTTTCCTGCTGCGCGAGGAGAGGGGATTAAGAGCGCTGCTTAAAGGAGCTCCAGAGACGGGCGCAGGCCGCGGCTAACAGCGCGGACCCCAGAGATGGGCATGAGACGCTAAGGCTGCTGCTGCCGCCACCAAGAAGCCTGTGTGCGAGCACAGGTCACTATCCACACCCCCCTTCCGGGGAGCCTGTGCAGCCCGCCACTGCCAGGGTCCCAGGATCCAGGGACAACTTCCCCGGGAGAATGCACGGCACGCCTCAGGCTGCTGCAACGTCTCGCCGTCCTCTGCCGCCGCAGGCCCGCCTCGCACTCCTTGCCCCTCCCTCCCTCCGGCCTGAGTGAGCCAGAGGCCCCGGATGAGCGGCTCCTTTAACCCCGTCCTGTCTGAGCGAAGAACAGACGCCCTCCAGCGACCTACACGCAGAGGCGGGGCCGAATCCAAAGCTGAGCCCCGGGAGCTGTCAGAACAAAGAAGAGAAAGGGAAATCTCTCCCAGCAGCCTCATGAGCAGCGGATTAAATCTCCACAATCAACTTGATGTACCCTGCATGTGTGGAATACATGAATAGACAACGAATCATCCCAAATTAAGGAGGTGGACTTGAGAGCAAGATTTATTATTTTTTCCCCTTTTCCTCTTTTTGTGAGTGTGTATGTGTATGCTTCTGTGTGAGATTTTGTTTGTATAGCTTTGCTTCCTCCATTTGTCCGAGGGTTCTATCCGTCCGATTTTTGTTTTTAATTTTTTTCTTTTTTTCTCTTAATAATTATTTTTTTATTTTAGTAACTTTATATTTTATCTTACTTTATTTTACTTTATCTCCTTTCTTTTTTTTCTTCCTTCCCTCCTTCCTTCCTTCCTCCCTCCCTCCCTCCCTCCATTCTTTGTTCTCTCTTTCTTTCTTTCTTTCTCTGTTTCTACTTCTACTAATTCTTTCTTTCTACTTTTTCTCCCTTTTATTCTGAGCTGTGTGGATGAAAGGCTCTTGGTGCTACAGCCAGTAGTCACTGCTGTGCCTCTGAGGTGGGAGAGCCAACTTCAGGACACTGGTCCACAAGAGACCTCACAGCTCCACATAATATCAAACGGCGAAAATCTCCCAGAGATCTCCATCTCGAGGCCAGCACCCAGCTTCACTCAACGACCAGCAAGCTACAGTGCTGGACATCCTATGCCAAACAACTAGCAAGACAGGAACACAACCCCACCCATTAGCAGAGAGGCTGCCTAAAATCATAACAAGTCTACAGACACCCCAAAACACACCACCAGACATGGACCTGCCCACCAGAGAGACAAGATCCAGCCTCATCCACCAGAACACAGGCACTAGTCCCCTCCACCAGGAAGCCTACACAACCCACTGAACCAACCTTAGCCACTGGGGACAGACATCAAAAACAACGGGAACTACGAACCTGCAGCCTGGAAAAAGGAGACCTCAAACGCAGTAAGATAAGCAAAATGAGAAGACAGAAAAACACACAGCAGATGAAGGAGCAAGATAAAAATGCACCAGACCTAACAAATGAAGAGGAAATAGGCAGTCTACCTGAAAAAGAATTCAGAATAATGATAGTAAAGATGATGCAAACTCTTGGAAATAGAATAGACAAAATGCAAGAAACATTTAACAAGGACCTAGAAGAACTAAAGATGAAACAAGCAACGATGAACAACACAATAAATGAAATGAAAAATACTCTAGATGGGATCAATAGCAGAATAACTGAGGCAGAAGAACGGATAAGTGACCTGGAAGATAAAATAGTGGAAATAACTACTGCAGAGCAGAATAAAGAAAAAAGAATGAAAAGAACTGAGGACAGTCTCAGAGACCTCTGGGACAACATTAAACGCACCAACATTCGAATTATAGGGGTTCCAGAAGAAGAAGAGAAAAAGAAAGGGACTGAGAATATATTTGAAGAGATTATAGTTGAAAATTTCCCTAATATGGGAAAGGAAATAGTTAATCAAGTCCAGGAAGCACAGAGAGTCCCATACAGGACAAATCCAAGGAGAAATACGCTAAGACACATATTAATCAAACTGTCAAAAATTAAATACAAAGAAAACATATTAAAAGCAGCAAGGGAAAAACAACAAATGACACACAAGGGAATCCCCATAAGGTTAACAGCTGATCTTTCAGCAGAAACTCTGCAAGCCAGAAGGGACTGGCCGGACATACTGAAAGTGATGAAGGAGAAAAACCTGCAACCAAGATTACTCTACCCAGCAAGGATCTCATTCAGATTTGATGGAGAAATTAAAACCTTTACAGACAAGCAAAAGCTGAGAGAGTTCAGCACCACCAAATCAGCTCTACAACAACTGCTAAAGGAACTTCTCTAGGCAAGAAACACAAGAGAAGGAAAAGACCTACAATAACAAACCGAAAACAATTAAGAAAATGGGAATAGGAACATACATATCGATAATTACCTTAAATGTAAATGGACTAAATGCTCCCACCAAAAGACACAGATTGGCTGAATGGATACAAAAACAAGACCCATATATTTGCTGTCTACAAGAGACCCACTTCAGACCTAGAGACACATACAGACTGAAAGTAAGGGAATGGAAGAAGATATTCCAATCAAATGGAAACCAAAAGAAAGCTGGAGTAGCAATTCTCATATCAGACAAAATAGACTTTAAAATAAAGACTAATAGAAGAGAAAAAGAAGGACACTACATAATGATCAAGGGATCAATCCAAGAAGAAGATATAACAATTGTAAATATTTATGCACCCAACATAGGAGCACCTCAATACATAAGGCAAATACTAACTGCCATAAAAGGGGAAATCCACAGTAACACATTCATAGTAGGGGACTTTAACACCCCACTTTCACCAATGTACAGATCATCCAAAATGAAAATAAGTAAGGAGACACAAGCTTTAAATGATACATTAAACAAGATGGACTTAATTGATATTTATAGGACACTCCTTCCAAAAACAACAAAATACATATTTTTCTCACATGCTCATGGAACATTCTCCAGGATAGATCATATCTTGGGTCACAAATCAAGCCTTGGTGAATTTAAGAAAATTGAAATTGTATCAAGTATCTTTTGAGACCACAATGCTATGAGACTAGATATCAATTACAGGAAAAGATCTGTAAAAAATACAAACACATGGAGGCTAAACAATACACTACTTAATAACGAACTGATCAGTGAAGAAATCAAAGAGGGAATACAAAAATACCTAGAAACAAATGACAATGGAGACACGACTACCCAAAACCTATGGGATGCAGCAAAAGCAGTTCTAAGAGAGAAGTTTATAGCAATACAATCCTACCTCAAGAAACAGGAAACATCTCGAATAAACAACCTAACCTTGCAGCTAAAGCAATTAGAGAAAGAAGAACAAAAAAACCCCTAAGTTAGCAGAAGGAAACAAATCATAAAAATCAGATCAGAAATAAATGAAAAAGAAATGAAGGAAACGATAGCAAAGATCAATAAAACTAAAAGATGGTTCTTTGTGAAGATAAACAAAATTGATAAACCATTAGCCAGACTCATCAAGAAAAAAAGGGAGAAGACTCAAATCAATAGAATTAGAAATGAAAAAGGAGAAGTAACAACTGACCCGCAGAAATACAAAAGATCATGAGAGATTACTACAAGCAACTCTATGCCAATAAAATGGACAACCTGGAAGAAATGGACAAATTCTTAGAAATGCACAATGTGCCAAGACTGAATCAGGAAGAAATAGAAAATATGAACAGGCCAATCACA